>NW_017671724.1:211671-242870 GCF_001879085.1 Nicotiana attenuata | reverse complement strand
GGAGAGAGAATAGGATCCCAAAGCATGTTTGATGTGTTGCCAAACTCAGCCGTGCCCGCTGTTCTTTGTCCTCCAAATGTCTACAATCCGGACTTAGTGGTTGTGTGATCAAACAGCATAGCGTCCGTTTAGTGTACCAAATTGGAAACGCTTGGTGGCAGATTTTGAAGTCATTTCTCACTTGTTATGACCAAAACAGAACTGCAGGAGGAGGAAGAAAACAAAACAGGAAAAGGAAACAGAGTAAAAGGACAAAGGAAAGAGTATGAATTCCTAACAAGAAAAAACCACAAAGTAGAAACTATGGATGTGATACCAACTCTAATGACATGACAATGCACATGAGATATTTTGTCAAGAACAAATCTCTGATGTTCAGTATCTTTTGTACACTTTTAACCATGAAAATGGCGCTCAATGCTCCGTTGATCCAATTTGATTCACACTCCTTATTCGACCCTTGTTAGTGCCGAAGGGTTTCTCACCATCAGCTTCTCATTTTGTTCTTTCCTAACTTACAGTCGCCTCAAGGTTGCCGTGAAGGTTTCACACAAATAAAGACATCATCTCATTCTTTGAATTCCCTCAAACTCACTTTGTGCCTTATGGTGCCCGTGAGGGTTTTCACAATAAGACTCCTCCTCATTTTCCTTATTTTTCTGGTTGTATCCGGAGTGTTTGCCCCTGTACCATGAAATCACTTCTGGCTTGCCGCTTGGCACTTCTTGAAGACTGGTCGGAAGGTCCTTTCCTTTGAACGCGTAATGTGGGGGCTTTGGTAAGGGTTAGATAAAGAAGGGTATCAAAGGCTGCAAACAATTCAACAGGATCTCAAAATTAAAACTTTCCGGAATCCGATTTCTCACAAACACGCAAATTTGCCACCAGTTTCTTCCTTGGGGGACTTTGGACTTTTATTTCGGTGTGATGACCTCAGAGAAAGATGGCTCTACTATCGCCCTTCGGATCAAGTCAAACGGTTCAGTCATAGAATTAATTCGTTGTTGCGATCTTTCTCTCTTCTTCTCTTTCCTTCTCTTTGCTTTTCTTTCATTTTTCTTTCTTTTCTCTTCTGTCTTTTCTTTTCTTTTCTTTTCCTTTCTCTGTTTTTTCTATTCTTTCTTCTTTCTTTTTCTTTTTCTTTTTTTTTTCTTTTCTCTTTCCTTGTTTTTTTTCGCTGTTTTCTCTTGTTTCTCCCCACTTTTCTTTCCCGCTCGGGCTTACGAGTTTTATATTTGATTCCGAAAAGAGGGGGTAATGCAAAGAAAATAATCGAGGCTCAAGAGGGGTAACAGAGGAAAGTGTGTGGATAGCAGAACAAAATGCCTTCGTGCATTCCAATCTCCAAAAAACATGGCAGTACACAATCTACACAATTAAACATAACTGAGGAAACATACGTACATCTTTTTGATTCGTCAGAGTTACTAAACGCATTATCCCGCCGATTTTCCTTCTACATTTGTCATTAACCAGACGCACATTTGGAATAGACAATCTCGGTACCCGCTACGTACGAAGTACGACCCTGTAACTTGAGGCAAACTTGCCTTTGGCTTCAAACGATATGGCTATGTCGCATTTCAACATATTTCGTTTATGTTCCGTCTGCCCGAGTTTCACACAATTTGGGCTCGAGTGATCCTCAAAATGCCCTTAGTATTGCCCTGATGTCCTTACATTTCAACGTGTTTCATTGCTTCATTACTAAACTGACTTTAAAAAACCAGGTGAGAATTATGCGTTGCATGTCATGTCACCAGAAACCAGCATAAAAAATTGTAAAAGGGAAGAAAAACTAAGAACAAAAATGACTAGGCAATGGCAGAAAACAGAGAATTGGCATTAATCTGACGATAAAAAGGGTTTAATAAAGAAATAGGCAAGCAAACTAGCACAGCATAACAAGCTATTACGTCTAAACAAACAAGACAAAGTGAAAAGATAGAAGGATTTTGAGTCACAAGACAATATCCGGAATTACAACGCCTGAAACCGGACAACAAGAGATGACAACAAATAAACCACCAAAAACTCCACTCCGGCTGACCAAGAAATGGAAGAGGTCTTCCAATTACCAGCATGACATTAAGCCACTGGGTTTCGCATCAATGTTGCTTGGCACTTCACCAATTTCAATATTATTGGACTTCATTTCACAAGTTCCGAGATGGGTTCTCATCACTCCCTGTCACCAATGGATCTTCCCCACAAAATATGCCATCACATATGTGAGGTAGAGGCTCTGTGCAATATTTGGTGGCACTGTCCTGGACCCGCGAATTATCCCTTCCTGAATTCATTTCTTTCTAATCTTCTTTCAAGCCGGAATTTTGACATCGTGCCCCTTTGGACATTGACTGGTATTCACACTTGTTAGAAGGGCAAAGCTGCTTGCAACGCGTTGTTCCACATGATTCGGAGGAATGGGTGGCAATCAGGTTATATTGGCTTTAGTTTCTCGAAACAGTTTTGCATATGACTCCCCAAGTGGGAGTGAAAGTTTCCTTGCTTCTGTGCACTTCTCTTGTTTGAAAATTTTGCTGGCGCGCCGCAAACTGCTTCTCAGGGGGATTCTTGTAGGCTCTTGGGGGTGGGTAAGCATTTTGTGGAGTCAGGTACCACGAAAAGTGGTGTTAATGACGTTCTGGAGTTTATTGGAGAGAAGTACATGGAAAGGTCACCTGGCGTAGAAGGATGTCCACCTGGGGTACGATGTCCGGATGGCGGAGTTGTGATGCCAGTGAAAAGCAACCTCATCACCTTTTCTGCTTCCCCTTCCCCCACCCAAGCTTGCTGGGATATTCGGAATGTCTTTCGAGCAACTCATGATCTTGCCTGACTTGATTCCCTCTTCTACTATCTCCCCCATTCTTAACACCTCATCGTGAGCAACCTCGGAGGGATAATATTGGTCGTTATGAGCTTTGGGTGGGTGTTCATTGTTGAGAACTGTGGATGTGACCGGAGGGCACTTTTGGGAAAAGATAGTTGGACGACGAGTGATGGAGCTACTAGGGTGGCTGGGAAAGCTGTGATAAGCAGGTAAGTATGGAGAGGGTGGAGGATCGCCTGGCGTTGTGTCCGGAGTTTGGGTAAGGACAGCGTCTAGGAGGCTGGGTGGTGGCGGGGGTGGTGCCTTCCCATTCATCCATGCCCGATACATGTCTGCCACGTGTTGTCTCAACATCTTTACCTCTTCTACCAACCCGTTGTCCTGTTTAACCAGTTGCTTTCGGGTACCGGTATCAACCCACGGAGTTCTGTTGTTCTCTGCCTTTGCCTTTTGCCTTTGTGTTGTAGGGAAGAGTTACTTTAAAAACCACAAACCAACCACCTGTCTGAAATGATATGACAAAATGAAACCATCATGTTAGCGTTAGGGCTTTTATCATATTGTTACCCACACATTTAGGGAATGAATGCCAGTTAACATTTCCTATTATGCTTTTGCTTGGTCGCATGCGTCATCCCGGCTTTCATTTTTCTTTATTTGACATGCCTTTTCTCTCATTCTTCCCCCTTGTTTTTCCATTGTCCTTCTTTTCCTCTTGCCTCGGTTTTTCCTTGTTCCTATTCGCTCCTTTCCTCAAAATTGTTTTTCCGCTCTTTTCTTTCCTTTGCTCCCTTTTTATTTTCTCTTGCTTTCTTTTGTTTGGTTTCTTATTTTCTTTTCGTTTTTCTTTTTCCCTCTTTTGTTTTCTTTCCTTTCTTGTTTTTCACCTCTTTCCTTTCATTCTTTTCTTGTTTTTCCTTTTTTTCATTTAGTTACGGTCGAATCCTATGGAGATTGCCTACGTATCACGACCCCGCGTGAATCAGACCGAGCGTAGTTCTTGCAAACAATGCGAAAATAATGAAACAATTTTGGGGAATTTTTCTCAATTTTTCATTAATAACAACTGCAATTACAAAAGCTACCAGACTATTTGTTTTTCTTTTTCTCAAAGAGGGGAGTTACAAAAACAGACTCAAAAATAAAAATACAGACTCGATTAACTAGGAATACATCAAAGCTTCAAACCCTGGGGCCCGCGGGGCATCACTCGACATTGCCACGGGCATGCGCAAGACTGAGAAGGTTTCAATGTCAACTGGGGTCATCCTGGACAAGGAGTTTTAAGGAAAAGTGTGACTATTTAAAGAAAGCTGATGGCTATTTCCAAAAATTTATTTAAGAAAACAAAGACTTGGTTTTGCAAATACGGCCTTTCAGCACTTCCGAAAGGGATATTTTAAGGTTGTGCCCGCAAACCGTTTTAAAATGACTCAGGGTGGCTGTTCTTGCAAAAACAGCCTTCCGGCGCCCTTTTGGGGCATTCAGCTTATTTTAAACAAGAATGGCGGCACCCGACTTATTTTGACAAAAAATTAAAGTTTTGGTATTTTTGGCTATTTTTGCAAAAGGGAGGTTGGACCCGATGAGGGTTGCCTACGTATCTCACATCCGGTGAGAATCAAACCAGCGTAGTTCGGGCAAATAAAACTAACTATTTTTGAAAACTAAACTCTTTTTGTTTTTTGTTGGCAAATACACTATTTCTGAAAGCAAGACTCTTTTTTATATTTTCTTTTTCAGTGGCAAATAAAACAAACTAAAAAAGATACTCTTCTTCTTTTTTTTCTTTCATTTTTCTCAAAAATCCGGCAGAAATTCGGCACTACTTGGACATTGGTTTTTCTAATATAGGTAATTAACTCTCTACACTGCTATTTTATCTTTTTCTCTTTTTGTTTTTCAATTTTTCCAGATATTCAAAGCCGGTCAGCATGCGAGTCCAAAACAGATAAATGCACAAGTAGGATGCATCAGGATGGTCCATTATTCCGGGTACACCTGTCCTAGACGGACCCAACCCCTGTGTTGAGTCCCCTAAGTCATATGCACGTGATGCGAATAAGCGTTCCTACTAGGGATCCGGCATGAGGTCAAGTTATTCTAGGTTCAAAACCTCAGTATATGTTCTAGCCTGTGTACCCGAGCGGACAACTCGAGTCGAGGAGGGGGCTACGTACCGGGGACCCGCAAGATCGTCTGGCTTAGTAACTTGTCCGAGCCTCTTTCTTATTTCAGGGTATGACACTAACAGAATAGGAGTCTCAACCAGTAAGCACATCCTCGGAGGTGAGAAGAGAAGGGTTTCGGCACAGATTATATACAGTTCAGATAATATCAAAGCGGTAAAGCATTTAGAACATTTAGCAGGAAACATGTAGGAAAATCAGATAAAGCCAAACATAACAATTATTCTAAGCTCGAATTCTTAAACCCTGAACCGAAGTTCTGGGTTTGTGTCCCCAGCAGAGTCGCCAGAGCTGTCACACCTCCTTTTTCACTACTACACCCCGTAAAGGGTATAATAAAGGGAGTTATTTCCAACTTGAAGTGACAATCGAAACGGGATTATTTATTAAGAGATTCAGAGTCGCCATTTGGGAGATTTATGGTGTCCCAAGTCACCGGTTTGAATCCCGAATCGAGGAAAGGGTTTGACTCTGTTTAACAGTCCGCGAACCAGAAATCCGAGTAAGGAATTCTGTTAACCCGGGAGAAGGTGTTAGGCATTACCGAGTTCCGTGGTTCTAGCATGGTCGCTCAACTGTTATATTCGGCTTGAATTATCTGATTTTAAACAATTATGAACCTATGTGCAAATTTTAACTCTTAACCGCTTTTGTTAATTTTAATTAAAGAAGATTGCAACGTCGTTAAAACACGTATCGAACCACGTCACATAAATACACCCGTGATTTTCGACATATTTTAACTTTGTTGGGATTTGGATTTGGGTCACATAAATATGCACCCAAGTTTAGGAAAGTAATATTATTAAACACGCGCCTAAAGCAACTACGCGTTTGCAACTTTGCGAGGGCCATGAAAATTAGCTAAATGGCACGCCTCGGAATCTAAAGATTCAAAATGAGTTAAGTGAGGGCATGGGTTTTGAGATTTTATTTGGCATGGCACGCCTCAAATTATTCAAAAAAAGGATTTTGCATTCATTCTTAAAATTTAACTTCACTTGCATTGTAACTAAAAAGAAAATCACAATCAATATTAGAACGAGCTACAACACTAACCTAACAATTGTATCTAACCCGTAACTTAACCCAATATATTAACAAGACTCTATCCAAAACATTTTAAGTAACGGCCATCAATCAAAGCAGGCCAACTTCCAGCAGAAAACGCCAAAAATACTTGGTTCATTTTTCATGTGTGTTTACAAATATTAGTACCAATATCTCATACAACTCAATGTGACCAATAATATTAAAAATTTAAAAGTAAACACACATAAAAATGAAGTAATAAAGCATCAATAACATGGATCTAAAATATTTGAATCGTAGAGAAATAAAACAGAGTAGAAAGAACCGGACCTTGAGTAATGAAACTTTTCCAATGTATTGAGAAGAAATCCCAAATAAACCAACCGGTACAGTTGTAAATCTCAAAACTCAATGCAAAAACAGAGAAACATATGTGCAGCTAATGGACGGAACTAGAACGACGGCCCTTGACGGCATCCGGACCAGAAACCTCGTGGTTTGACTCAAAGTGCGCCAACTTGTCGACTACGAGCAAGAATTTGGACCGGAACTCAGCTCGACTAAAACACCAAATCAACTCTGTCCGGTGTCGTACGTGAGTGAATCAGTTCCGGCAAAAGGACGACGGTGGTGATGTTGGTTTTGGTGATTGACGGGGAAATGGGTGGAGATACGTTGTGGATCTGCTCAAAAACTATGGTGTTTTCATGGTATCTAAATCTTGGTCAGGAAGGAAAACTTCTCCAGATGTTGGCGTGAATTTTCTATAATGAAAAAACGAATCCCTTCCTCTGTGTGTGTATTGAAACACTCAAGAAGAAGAATGAGAGGGGGAGGGGTCCTTTTGGTGATAGCTGCGCAGCTTTTTGTTTGCAAAATGTTAGGCGTTATTTTTTTGTTGTATATGGTGTATATTTTGTGTATTTTGCCAATTAGTCCCTAGGCTTTTTGTGTTAAGTTCTTAGGGTCTTTTTATTTATTTTTTGTCCTAAAGAAGAGTCTAGAAGGGTCCCTAGACTACACAATGCCTTTTAAAATAAGATAGAAAGACTACACCTTGTCAAAACTAATCCTAATTAATTAAACTAAACATGAAACTATTTTCGTATTTTCGAAATTATATAAAGATAAAAATAGGGTACTATTTTTTGCATTTTTTCAAATTTATGACAAATACATAAACTAAAATATTTTTTGTAATTTTCATTTCTGGTAATAAAATAAAGTAAAGAAGTAAAAAATAGTTGAATTAGCTATATTAGGCCTACATTAAATATTTACATGCTAAAATATGAAAAATTTTGGGGAGGGTCAAAAATCACATGTCTACATTATGTTGAACATGATGGTGGTAAATAGTAATATTTGTACTTCAACTTGGTGATTTGAATAGCCTTAATTTCTTCTAGAAAATCTTTTCCTACGGAAAATCCTTTACCTACAGGGACAATAATACGATCAACAAAGTGATAAACCATAACAGATCAAGTGTTTTTTTTTAAACCCTTTCTATCTGTTCTCGTAGGAATTTTCTTTTAAGAATACTTAATAAAGACAAATAAAGTATAAATTCTTAGAAGTATATGGCAGAGCATAACGTCTTTTATCACGTAATGCATACATAAAATCTATTCCAAACATTTACATAGGGAGGAATCTATAACACAGGAAGAATCATGAGTCAAATAGATAGTCAATCTCAGTTATAAATTCTTATACAGAGTTAGGAAGCATATGATAAATAGTACACCTATTTGAGCAGCACTTGGCTTTTTCAATCCGCTAAACTGCTTGGTTTCTATTTGATCTGTACTCTCTTTAGGGGAAAAAAGAATAATCAAACATGTCTTACAGCATTTGAAGAAATGCAGGATTTTTAAGAACAAACAAGGGGAGAAAAAAATTCATTTTCTAGTGAAAGTTTGTCTAGTGGTAGAGTCCTCAAACTACAAGGTTGGTAATTTGAGTCATAAGTAATAGTGAAACGCCAATGTTGTTCTTGGAAGGAGCTTAGCGTAAAAAAAGTTTCCCAAAGGAAAAAAGAATTTCTACTAATCAAAAAGAAATTCCTTTTTCCTGAAGTCCAAAAATTGGTGTAGAAAAATAAAAAGATCAGGGAAACATAACTACCAACTTAATTCCAAAATTTCAAAAAAAGCTCTACCATAGCACGACTCAACAAAGATAATAAATTACTTCCAGAAAAAATTAGAAACACTTTCAATTGTGCCAACAGGTCTCTAAAAATTCAATAAGACACTTAAAGAAAATGGATGTAGATGGTCTCATTCCATCAAAAGGTATCCGCTAAAGTATGATGGGAGAGGAAGAGATGAGTATGATGATGATGGCTGCGATTATAGTATTGCAAGGTGGTGAAACTATGAAAATTATTTCTAACCTATATTCACATGGACATCATGATTAACCCCCTATAATTCTCTGAATCTCATAAGCTAATGGTTGTGGCAAATTAAGTCTTTTTCTTGGCAGACAATTCAAGATAACCCTCAATGTGATCTGATGTATTATTCTTATGTATTCATCATCACAAGAATAAAGTTAATGCATATTGTAGTAAATTAGAATCGAGTATTACCAGCCACAAGAAATTACCATGCTTTTTGTTTTCAACTTCAATAGCTTTGTCTGATATGCCCTTTAATATAGCACTGCACAACAAGTTATTAGCTTTTCAGGTGGCATGTTAAGTCTATGATGTCTAAGTATCTAACACAAGAGTGATAGAGTATATGTTCATCATGTTCGCTTGAAAACTTTCATAGCCAAACTTTCCCAACCACATCATGCCTCTAAAATGTGATGTTCCTTGCTAACTATTTCTTTAACATATTAGAAGAAAAATTGAGTTAGGCTTGAAAATTATGTAGAAAAATGAGGGATTATTTACGGTATCGATGACTTACCTTTTCAATAATATGCAACTTGAATGTCTTCCTCTTCACTTCAGAAAAATTATTAAAGAAAAATAGACTATCATAAGAATGAGATTAAGCAACAAAGTATGTAATTCTCGTAAGATAAAAAGGCGAAGCGACAAATATTTGAAATTTGAGCGCTTATTTAAAAATTGCACATACAAATGTCCTTGTATCATTGAGAAAGAGAGAGACAAGTTACTTTGGAAAAGAAAAAATGATCCACAAATTTTCTTATCACTCTACAGAACGGAAGCCAAAGGCCTTCTAAGATGCAAAAGTTACCAGAAAATAGCAGAAAGTAATTAAATATACTGTAACCGGACGCCACTCGTGATTAAAAAATAAATATTGTATCTGAAAACAATCCATATACATTGCGGATTTCAATTTCATTACAGATATTGACATGTCAGGATGTTTTGATTTGAATCATGTCAAATGAAGTATTTTGCAGAGCAAAAGTCAAAAAAAACTTTAACATATGAACAGAAGTTGCAGTTTCCTCATTTCAGCTTCTATAAACTAATGCATTTTCATACTAAATCCTGTGGCTAATGCTTTCAAATTTCTGTTGTTTATGACATCTGTAAAAGAATTCACGCTTTAAAATCAAAATTAATCATACTTATCGTAGAATCTTACAATTCAATAACCCCATTATTTAAAAAGAATATCTCTAAATTACCTTTTTGTTTGATTCCTTCTTTCTACTTGAAAAGCACTTGAAACACCCTTCTTGACTCCAGATTTATTACCCTAGTCTGAAGAATTTGGAACCCATCAAGCCACAATAATTAGATCTTTCACAAAATTAAAAATTTAAGAAAAATAAAATGTCACATTAACACATTGCACAGGCCCAGTTTTATATATACCCAACCATGCCACCGCCTCCTTCCTCCACTCCACAAATATTATGTCTCAGATGATTAACCTATAACATTTTCCCACATCTAATCAACCCATAATTTCTTTAAACTTATTTCAATTCCTTTCTACAAATACTCCATCAAATCTTATCTAATCAAACACACACACACACACACAGACACACACACACACACACACACACACATATATATATATATATATATATATATATATATATATATATATATATATATATATATATATATATATATATATAGAGAGAGAGAGAGAGAGAGAGAGATGAGTGGGGTTACCAGGGGAAGGTGGTCGGTAACATTGGAGGAAGATGAGTTTCGCAGCGGCGATGGTGAGAGATAGATGAAAGACCTTTTGCTTATTTATGCTGTCTATTATTTTCTTTTAGTGAATCTATTCAATTTACATGAAAAATATTTGGAGGGAATGGGTGATTATTGTGGAAAAGAATGGGAGGGAAAGATAAAACAGTGAAAATAGCTTTCAATTGAGGAACTGCATCGGCCATTCCTTTAAATTGCCAGTAAAGAGTAATTTTTCCTAGCAATTATTGATATGCCGCGAACATTTCAATTTTAGGAATAATATACTGGCAGTAAGTCTATTGCCATTAAAAAATAGCCGGTAAAAGCTATTTGTATTATAGTGAGATTCAGGTACCTGAAAATATGAATGAAGAGATCTCTATGTCATGTCTTTATGAAAAAATATTGAAACTGATATAAAATGTTTGTCGACAACATCTATGATAGCACTAAATATATATATGAGGATCTTAAGTTTGAAGAAACAATTCGAATAGAATTGGTTTCATATGAAAGACATGTAGTTTTAAACATGTAGTTCAAACACTTGAAAGTATAAAGTCAATGGTATGTGCAATCAGTTTTCGATATCTTATATGTCTAGCATGACATGAAAACTTGATATGCATCTAAAGTCTATTATATGGCTTATATAACTTAAAAATCCTTGAAGGATTTAAATTGCTTAAAGCATATAGAATTCATGGTCATGAAGTACTATATCCTAAATGCAATTTGTGCACATATGTATCTTGCTATAACTATAAGCATGATACTATGATAGCAAGAGTTTTCACCCCTATGTGAAGATATTGAAATGATGATTCCAACAAGATCATATGAAGACAATACATCTATCAGGGATGATGATTTCAAGGTGAAACAAATTCGTTGAAGTTAATATGGCTGATATTGTTTATCAAATATCTACCAACGATCTTTTGAAGATGGTGCACAAGATTGGAATGCAAATGCTTAAGGATGTGAATTGATGCTCTCATCAGGGGGAGTTAATACGTTTTGTACTCTTTTTCCCTTACAAGGTATTGTCCCACTGGGTTTTCCTTGCAAGGTTTTTGACGAGGCAACCAAAAGGCGTATTGTTAGATATGTGTACTCTTTTTCCTTCTCTAGAATTTTTTTCCCACTGGGTTTTAGTTTAGTTGAGGTTTTAACGAGGCACATTATCTGTTGAATAGACATTCAAGGAGGAGTGTTATAAATAGAATTTTATTTATGGTGAATGTCTATATTTAGAGAGATTCTAGGGTTTATTACTTGGTGGCTAAGTCACTCTCTCTCTATAAATAGAGGGGTCTTACCCCGTTGTACTCTTTTTTCCTTACAAGATTTTGTCCCACTGGGTTCTCCTTGCAAGGTTTTTAACGAGGCAACCAAAAGGCGTATTGTTAGATATGTGTACTCTTTTTCCTTCTCTAGAATTTTTTTCCCACTGGGTTTTATTTTAGTTAAGGTTTTAACAAGGCACATTATCTGGTAGATAGAAATTCAAGGGGGGGTGTTATAAATAAAATTCTATTTAAGGTGAATGTTTATATTTTAGAGAGATTTTAAGGCTTGTTACTTGGTGGCGAAGTCACTTTTCCCCTATAAATAGAGGGGTCCTATTCCATTGTAATTCATCCCAAATCAATAAGAACTCTCTCTCCCTACTTTTCTCTGCAATACTATTCTTCTTCTTTTATTGTTTCATAACAATATGTATGTAATTTGAAATTCGAACAAGTTTAACGGTGTTTTCTATACCTTTTACTCAAAACTGTTTTGGTTACGAGATATTCTAAATCCATATAAAGGAATACAGATTAGCGGATCCACCAATTACTTTTAGGGATTTTTTCGTATATATACAAGATTTTAAACTTATTTACATGGTTTTGTATAAGTTTTCATATTTACAGGAAGTGACAAATATTTTTTTACAAAATATATACAAATTCGATCAAACTCTACAATTTATCTACAACTTAAATACACATTTTTTGTACAGAATGCGGTCAAAAATTACAATTTATATACAACTTATATACAATTATATAAATTGTAGATATTTTGTATACTATTTCTACGCTCGACATACAAAATATATACAATTTGTTTATGTCTTCTTTTTTCGGGTTTCAATCTGAAATTTCAACCAAAACCACCTCGAATCTTGACCAAATTGTCTCAAAATTGAGATATAAACTCTAACGGATATTCTCAATCATTTGCAACAACACCCAATCCAAACAAAAAATAATTTCATAAAATTTGATTTTCGAATTCAAACTTTGAAGCGTTTTAATGGCTGTCAATGGAGTTTTTAGTGGATTAACAAGTTTCCAATTCAATCTACTCGCTTCTAATTAATTCTATTTTGTTTATTGATTCAAAAAAACTAAAAGAATGATAACTAAAATGGTTCTCTTCATCAAAGTTAATTTCTTTCTTATTTACTTCCTCAATTTTATAGGATCTGAAACAAGAACTTTGCTAGGTACTAATGTTCTCTCTTTTTTTCACTTAACAATAGTATCATTTTTTCAATTAATCCACATGAAGATATTAATATAAGAATACTTATGGAGAGAGAGAGAGAGAGAGAGAGAGAGAGAGAGAGAGAGAGAGAGAGAGAGAGAGAGAGAGAGAGAGATGTAGAGAGAGAGCGAAGAGGGAATTCCTTACTCAATTTCTAATACAAAGAGATACACATTAATACTAATTTATATATAATTGGTAAATTGTATATCAACTTGTAATTAAGTTAAAACCTAAACAGTAAGGATAAATAAGTTTCTAATGTAGTACATATAGGTAAAAATCCCTTACTTTTACCAGCTTTAGTGTATGTGTGTTGCACATGTTTTTAAGTCTATTAATAAAAAAGTGTATATAATTTAGAATAAGAATGAATATGTGCTATAACAATTGATGTAACATTTATATAATTAAGAGTAAGAAAAGGGGTATCATCACTTTTAGCCCGCGCCAGAAATTATTTATATTCGGTAGCCGGAAAAGTATATAAAATGTATATAATTTTTGTATATAACATACATAATGTGTGTGTGTGTGTGTGTGTGTGTATATATATATATGGTTATTATTTTGAGAGCAGCTATACAGTGTCATTTTCCTTAAGGAAAATTTCTCTATTTTTTTAATCAAGATATTAAAATTATACACAGTTAAGATATTAGTTCATTGAAAATTTAGAAAATTAATTGAAATGTCCAATATATAAAATATTAATGGCAGTTATCATTATATCTAACATGGAATGTATATTTCTGTTGATATATTTACTTCTCATAATTGTATAAATATTTACCACTAATAAGTGTATTCTAATATAAATTTAAATGATTAATTATATTTAAGCAAAAAAGAAAAAGTAGACAAACCTAACATGTACTTTGTGCATATGGAGAAGTTTACCATAAATTGATATAGTGCCATTGTTCTTTTATTAATTGAAAAGATCATAAAATTTAGGAAATATTAAGGACTTCTTACCAAATTCAAATTAGTTTTGATTTAGTACAAAATATTGGCTTGATTTTAAGGTCCTAAATATTAGAAAAGCAATTTAAATTATAATTTTATCCAATGTAAAACTGATTTTTAAAGGGTAAAAAAAGGCAAACTTTCGCTAAGGGTCTTTTTGCTTTTAATATAGTATAGATAAGCAAAAAATCAGCAAACTGGGCTTCGTGCATTCTTATTATTCTGCACATTTATTAATACATCATATACTCGTAATCTGCGTGAAGGTGATGACGGACTTAACAGTAAAAAAGCTCAAAGTACTCCTTATGTTTGGGTTTTGACTCATTTTTGTTCTTATATATCATGTGGTGAACTTAGTCCTCTAAGAATGGAAAATTGATTAGTCTCTTAATTGTTACAAGGGACAAAATTTAATTTCGCTAAAAGGGAAAGTAATTTAGAACACTCTAGAAAACCTAAATTAAGCTAAGCCTTGTTGTACCTTTGCGAAGATACCAAAGTGCTAATACACCCATTACTTCTTTGTGAAGATAGTCGGATTTAATAGGTATATTCTCAAAATGTTTCAACTATGTATACTACATCAAAAGGTTGTAACTGAGCCTACATACCCTGCAGGTCAAAAAATTGCATCCATTTGTGGTAATAGATATAGTGAGCTTGCGATTTTTAAAGGACAAGAGACTAAAGACATGATTGCAAACGCAGCTGGTTTAACCCCCGAGGGGAAAAAGCAAACGAAAAGTAGGCTTGATTGAATAGGTCCATAAGGCAAAGCAAGGTGCTCTGCTTCATTTCCAAATGAGTAACTTACACACTTATACAACGTAAAAAAAATTATGCTATCAAATCATTTAAAAGATAGTAACGATAACTATCGATTATAAATAATAAAAGCAATGACCAGTGAAATAAAGCAAACAACTACAAATTGTGATTATACCGATAACGTAAAAATTGCCTACGATGTTATCAAATACAAGTCAGATCATTTTCATATTGCGTTGCAGAACACACTATAAGTTGGCGCGTTTTCACTGTTTGTGCTCTTTTTTGTTCTCGTCTTTAACTGGAATTGGACCAGGAAAAATATGTATGCTTTATCTGGTAGTGAATCGGAGTTGAAGCTATCCCAGAACTTTGAATGTAACGAAAAATAAGGTGCTCAACTGTTTGAAAAGGAGGAAGTCGCCCTGGCTTTTCGGGGGAAAATATATTTTGGGTAGGTGCTAATATATGTTAATAGTACTCCCTCCGGTTCACAATAAGTGACCAATTTGCTTTGAACACAACCATTAAAAAAATACTAAATTCTAGACGAAAATAATTAGTGTGACTAAACTACCTTTTATTAAATGTTGCACCATATTTATAGTAGCACTTACTTTTCTTCTCAAATGTTAGGAGTTAATGACTTTCTAGGGATACATACATAAGAGCAATTTTGGAAAAACAAATTGAATTTTTTTTTATTATATAAATGGACACTTATTTTGGACCAAAATAAAAAACAAATTAGTCACTTATTATGGACCAGAAAGAGTATAATATTAACGTGACAGACTACAGTTAATGTTCCAAACAGAAGTTTATGAACAACGAATTTGGAAGTGATACAAGTGATTGGCATAAATACAGCCCAAAAGGCATGTTCTGCAGGCGAACTTCGTAAACATAATACGCTGCAAGTAGAAGACTACCCTTTTTCTTTTAACATTTTATTCGGAGGTGGATTTAGAGTCGTAAAACCGGGTTCAACTGAACTAATATTTTTGACGCAAAGCATAAATTTATGTGTAAAAATTTTCTAAAACTGTGATAAATAGTAAGTTTGGATACGTAATTTAAAAATACAATAGGTCCATGGCAGAAAACCTTGATGGTTGAACCCATAAAACATAAATCTTGCATCCGTCTCTGATTTTATTCGAGTAAGTTCATCCCTAACAAGAATTTATGATACCTTGCTTTTTGCTAACACAAGCATAGTTACCTCACACTTATCATCATGAAAGAAATGCTACAAATCACGTGTATGGCATCATCAATTGGTGAATATTGAAAATGAGGAGCAAATATTGTAGTAGTAAGGCTGTTAGAATCTTGCAAGCACTCATTATTTGGGCGACAAACTATATGATTCCAGCACCCGAATTCCTAGTTTTTCCACCTTCACCTGGTAAATACAGCAAGTAGCATCAACCGGAAAACATATTGGCGAAAGCCAGAATTTCTCTACATCTTTTTGATGTCAATGCACATTGACATAAGATGATCGAGTTTGTTGTCAAGTGCAAAACAGACAACCTAAACAGCATTGCAGCCTCATTAAAATTGATAGCCAACTTTATTGAAATTTCCAAATGGTACATCATTTAGTGCTAGAACCATACAGTCAAGAAAAGAAAGCAACATCTGAGTCTGACTAATTTAATAACACTCTTCCAACATACACTCAGAGAACACAACATTATTCACTTCACGAAAGTCTCATTGTAAAATCAATTTTGTTTCAAGATGCATATTGGAAAATGACGAAAGCACATAACATTGCAAAACATCATCAGGTGCACTATTGGCAGCAGCAGCAGCATTTTGCCACAACTAGAGACCCTGGTAGAAAGGGAATTCCAGTAGTTAAGAATCATACACAATATTCCCCCTGAAGCTGAGAAAAGGAATTTCTAAGCTTATGAAGCAGCAAGCAGATAATCTGACCAAATAAAACAGAAAAATCTTAGAACTAAACAAAAGGTATTTTTCCACCTAACTGGGGATTGAGGCACAGTGCACTGTGCACATTACACTGTCCTCTCATAACAACTTACATTTGAGCGGACTTTACTTTTTCTCTAATTAGTTCAGATAAAGCTATTTCCTACTTGGAAAGCACCTCTTAGCAGACAATTAAGACCAAAAAGAATCTCTCGCTCCCCCCCCCCCCCCCCCCCCCCTCTCTCCCTCCCTCTCCCTCTCTCTCGAGATCAATTTTCCACAAATATATATTCTTATGCCACGAAATATGGGCGAAGTGCACCAGTAGCCACTTTTAAGCATACTATTTAAAATATATCCACAATTTGTTATGTATTTAAAGATTAGTCAATTCGCCCAAACTTCAAAACCAAGGATAAAACTAAGTATCCTGAATTTTTGAGCTGCTACTTTGAAATTCAGGACTTACTGTTCCTGAACAAAATTTTTAAATTGCTAATTTGGAATTCAGGACTAAGTGTCCTAAATTTCTAAATTGCTAATTTGAAATTCACGACTAAGTGTCATAAATTTTTAAACCGCTAATTTAAATTCAGGACATAAGATACGAATTTCTGGACACAATTTTCGAACTTTAGGACACGATATCTTAAGTTTGAACATTGAGGTTTAAACTTCAGGACGTCGTGTCCTGAAATTTGGTTAAATTGATTAATCTTTAAATACATTATAAACCGCGGATATTTTTTAAACATGCTTGGAAGTGGCAACCTAGTGTCATTTCCACCACGAAATATGGTGGACCATTAAGGGGTATAGACTTGCAAGCCGTGAACCCAGGGCCACACACACACCTTGTTGTATATTGTAAGTTTGTAACCGAGCTGGTATAAAGTGGCTTGGACAGTTGAACATGCAACACAACTTTTGGCCTTTCAGCCCTTTCTGTAGACTGGCTTGCAACAACACACTATTTGGTCTTTCAGCGCTTTGTGTAAACTGGCTTGAGAATAAATTTAGCGTTAGTTAAGTTCTCATCCCAACAACAAATAAAAGTCACAAAACCCATCCAAGGCCACCATCCTAAATCAACTGGAAGCCTGCAATCTTCCCAATAAGTTTCAGAAGCAGACCAGCAGCGCATTGTTTAACAGCATAGTTGCACCAATTTCCCATTTTAACCTTAAAAGCATTTGATCTGTTTTGCACTTACTCATTACCTTGCTCTACGGTCAAGTCAAAAGTTTGTGTCAGTTCAACAAACATGCACGAAGAGGGTAATAACAATGCAGAAAGGGATTAGAGAAGGCGCAACCTCCCTATGTTTTCTCTAGAAAGTTGAGAAATTCTAGTAGGTCTAAATTTTCATATATTCATTTTGAACCAACACGCTGATACATTTGAGCAGTCCTACTTCAGGGAGTTCACTAATACAGTTCTGTTGTCAGAGCATCTAAAGGTATTTTCCTTCCTGACCAATAAAAAGTGTTCTGGAATTGTGTACCACATCCTTCTTATATTACCTGGACCTGTCAGTTATCCCTTCTGACCAGCACTTACAGCCTCCCTTCAGTGAAGCGGGTAACACCCCCTTGGTGTAAAAATGCGAAGAAATATATCGCATAGCTATGTCTTTTGTAACAGTATGAAATAAGTGACCGAGCAAAATTCCCTGGATCCACGTGTTCCTAGCCAGACCTAAATCACCCCCAGGAAGCCTCCTCGAATTCATGACTATAATTAGGGCTGTCCATTATTACATTTCTATATCCTAAAGGCATGCCCACTAGAGAGGATCACAATTTATTTACATACTCGAACAAGTAGAATTTTTCTGGTGTGCAACTTCTGCAATTGTAGCATCCATAGGCTTCCTCGTAGTCCAGGCATAAAATCAACACAGAAAAATCAATAGTTCTAATCACACACTATTACAATCCATTTTCTCATAATTACCTCCATTCCCACCATTTAGCTGGCATGAGTTTAGTTGGGTTGTGCATTCCATCTTTCCTAGCACACATATAGCATCTGTTACAAAACATAAAATTTAACAAATAGATAGAAAAGCATGTTCTTTTTCTAAATTAGAGCATGCGTAATGTAATGCGTTCCAACTGAAGCAAGCTGCCTTAAGAGGTGCATTGTTTCTCCAAATTATCCAGGTCCTGTCATTGCTAGAACTTGCATCTGTGCATAATGTGTATAGATCCGACAGGAAGAGACAAGCCCTTTTTTCACCAAATCTCAAGGACTCGGTTAAGAAAGCAGATCTTTAACCGCCTTTAGCTCCTTAGTGAAGAGACCAAACTGTCAATATTCAAATTTTGACAGTTTCTTCTAAATATTAGCTCCCATCCACATACATTTTGCATTGTGATATAGTGACAACAGTCCTTTTTCTCGTTTTGGCATGAATGATATAGCGACATCAGTCCATAATTAAAAATAATGATATTAAAACATCAGTCGTAACGGCAAGTTAAATAAATAAAGGAACTCCTCTTTAAGGGGAATATGACCAACCAAAATCACAACATAATTTTAGTATTCTGCCATTTCCCACTTTAAAGCATATCCTGGCAGAGAATTCATACATAATTTCCCGAAGACATACGACTTTGACATGAATCAAAGTCTTCTAAAACTCCGTTTGATCTATAGGATATATCTTCACAACCATATATAAACCAGGCTTCTGCAACGTATTTCAAGTCTCTTACCCAGGAACTCCTCCTTTCTATCCTTTGATAACCTCCTCCCACTTCACCAAATGAAAGTTCTTCTTCTCCCTTACCTTCACATAGAAAGTACATCCTAATTTCATCCAGCTTATTCTCAACTGCAGCTGGTATTTAAAAAAGAAACATTAGAAAGGTAGGTATGCTATCAAGTATAATGTTACTAAAGGCTAGTGTGCCTCCCATATACAAATATTGTCTTTTTTGATAGAGAAAATTCTTTCCTCAAACTTCTCTATTACACCATTCCAAGAGGAGATGGATTTATCATTTATGTCTAACCCCCAGAAGCAAGCTTACAGATGCAGTAGAAGATTCACCAATTCTACAACCAAGAATTCCTTGCTGATGATTGTACGTTCTGAACTTCAATGACCAGTTATAAGAAAATTTTGATAAATTAATATGCAACACAAACACAGCCTCGGAAAACAACTTAATGAGTATGAGAATCATCAGTCAAGCGATGTGCTGTCAGCAATAAAAGAATGATTGAAAAGCTGTCTTGATCACTATCTATGCCCAAACTCTTAAATCATTGGCTTATCTCCCCCCAAAAGTAAATTCAGCATCTTGCTGAGGTCCTCGATCACCAAAAATATATAGGAAGTGTGACAAAAGTTCCCCTAGCCTCCATTCCCTTAAGCGACGGAAGAATATAATTGGGTCAATTAATAAGAATTGAGAATTTAAATGTGGTAATGCCAAAACTTATGTCTTCCAGAAGAAAATACTTACTTGGATAAAAGCTTTTTCAAAATCCAGTTTAAGGAGGAGCCAACTTTGTCATGTTCCATTCTTTCCAAGCATTTGTTGACAACTGAAACAGCATCACTGATTTGGCTCCCTTTAACAAAAGCCATCCAGGTGTCAAACACCAATTTGCTAATAACAGTCATCGGTCCGTAATTAGCGCTTTCGAATGATTTTATATATGCTTCTCTCAACTTATCGAAAACTATATGCTGCTCTCAGGGTTAGTAGGTCTGAAGTCTCTTAATTGTTCTATACCACTTTTTTTTGGTGTCAACGCAATAAAGCAAGTTGAAGCTCCTTTAAAGGCCTCAAACAGAGCACAAATGAAGTTGACTGAGCGCATAAAGCGCATCCTGTAATCATTTGTCAACATTCTTGAAAGATGGCTATGATGACACCATGAAGTAACCTTAATTAACTCCTTCACAGCCCTTAACAATTTTAGCTACCTCCTCCCCACTATTTGCAGCATATACCTTTCTTCCTCAATAAGGATATGCAGATTCTCATACTTAAAAGAGGGCCTCAGAGTCTCCAGTACAGGTTTTGGAACAATTCAATATGACCTTTTTCAATTTCTTCTAGATCCTTCCTTACTTCTGTTTTAGCTAGTCGATGTTACTACATTTTCTGTTAGCATTTGTCATCTTTTGAAAAATTGTGTTGTCGCCACCTATTTTGCTACATAGGAAAATAAAGTTCCACATGAAATTGCTTCTGCTCTAGTAACTTTCTAGGAATTCTTTGAGCAATTATTTTTTCTGTGGAAGCCCTTCATCTGCTAGGACTCTTTAAGATCTGGTTGAAACTTTTATTTTTCTACATACCGTTAAGCTTGCTCCACGCTGCAAAAGATATTCAAATTCAATTCTCTTAATCTCTTCTTCTGGAGTTTTTACCTTTTGAGCCATATGAGATTTGGTTTTCCTTTTACTTCAAAAACATGGCTCCTGCTTCTTACCATGTTTGTGAAGACATCTACTTCAACTACATGTTTCCAAAGTTAAAGTAACTGGCCTTTAATTCCCTCTGTCCACACTGCAGAAATTTTAAACAAGACGGTTTTCTCTGGTTTTGAATCAATTTTTTTTTTATGCATGATGGATTGCTTGATAATTCTAAAAGCATCGTCTCATAATCATTCAGTAGAGAACAGGAATCCATCAATTCTATATGATACCAACCCTTAACTCATTTTATGGGAGTTTTTCGTCATATAAGATAGATCTTAAATGACCTTTCTTGTATTGTTTGTGAACTTGGAAATTCTAGCGTTATTCTTCTTTCCTTTGAAAATTTGGTCAACTAAAAATTTCCCTTGTGAACCATGGGATTCCCAAAGTTCTCTCACTGCTAGAATTTCAGACACAATCTTATCATACCCCAGACTTAGAGCATACAGCCAGTGAAAACCCAGTGGAGATTTGTGATAGGTCTAGAACTGGTAATGAATGATCACCAGTAACGGAGTCTTTGCCAACCCACCACCTACAGTTAATCAAAATAGTAATGTGAAAGAGTGAAACCCATGAAGCACGATATATTTAGGGTGCAATTTAAGCTTGCACTATTCATCCCAATGGTAGAGTTTTGACTTCAAAACTACCTTAGGATAACAAGAAAAATTCCAAGTTGTCCCAACCTCACTAGCCAAATCATAGGACCTGCACACCATTAATACCTACATTTGGTTTGATGAGCCAGATATCTTAGGTAGGCTGGGGGGTCAGAGTGGGGACCTAATCGTGGATTTCAACATGAAAGGATGATGAAATAAAGGTAACCCCTGAAGGCAATGTAATATATCGAAGATTCGGGGTAACTTCTGCTATCTCTATTGGTCTACAAACTTCCATTTTTCACTGCTAAATCAAAATAGATTCCTTAAATTGGCGAAATCTCACTTCATCCTTCAATGAAGGATGTAACTAGAACCTAGGTATTTTGACCTATCAGAATACCAACCAATATCAGGTATCTGTCTCCACTCCTTAATACTCCCTCCGGTTCACAATAAGTGACCAGTCTACTTTTTCATTTTGGTTCAAAATAAGTGTCCAGTTATATAATCAAGAAAAAATTCAATTTGTTTTTACTCTTTTACCCTTATGTGCATATCCCTAAAAAATTTTCTCATTCCTCACTATAACTATGTGACTAATATTTAATAAGGGTAGTTTAATCATACTAGATATTTTTGTATAGGATTTAGCATTTTCATAATGGGCATGCTAAAAGGAAACTGGTCACTTATTGTGAACTGGAGGGAGTATTATTAATAGTCGCTCAAACAAGAAGTTCTAACTTCACGGAATATATATATGGACTAAACATCAATGCATAGTCATCCTATTGCACGTTGGAACGGCAAGAATCTTTTTTTCCCAAGAATTTTTTCAGCAAAAGTTATTTTCCTTTACAACTATCCCAATTCTTATTTCATATTACTTGCTTCAATCACTGCCTATGCATCGCTATCCATCTTTAATATTAGAAATGTCACCAAAACATTATTCTCATGCTTTATTCTACAGTTTGTAGGATTACCAATATAAATAGATGAGGATCCAGGATTTGAAGTTTTGAAGTTTATGTGTGCATGCAACGACATCAAGTTAATTTACAATAGTAACTGGATTCAGAATCAAATATTTATAAATATTTAGTGGATTCTTAATACATATACAGGGCCTGGCAGAAGCTACTGTATTCATGTGAACCCACAAATTACAAGCTCGATCCAGCCAAACACTGATTTTCCAGCAAAGTTACTTTCACGAAAAATATTTTACCTAACAGGAAAAACAGATAAAAGCCTCAAAACTGATAAATCAAATATGGATTTTTTTAGCCAAACAAAATTGAGACTGAAGAAAAGAAAAAAACGATACCTTATACCTTCATTTCTGGTAACCACCACCAATAGCATTATAATCTTCCTCAACCTTAGCAGTCAAATACGGCTTGGGGAAATCATTAACATCAAAAGTCTTCTCCTTCATCATCTTCTCCACGTCAGCTTTTTTAAGCACAGTGCGCTTTATAGGAGGACGGTTGCGCCGCTGATCACGAGAAAAGTACTTGATATCGTAAACGGTTTCGGGATTCGACGTAGGGACGATTGCTTTAGCTTGTGCGGTGGCAGGGGAGAAAATTCTGTATTCTGTAGCTAAAGGTACGGCGGATTTATATTCCGGACTTGATTGTGGTCCTGTGATCTCCCATGGTTTCTTAAGGTAGCGTTTTAGTGTTTGGATCAATGATTTGCCTGCGGAAGCCATTGTTAGAAGTTTTGGGGTGCGTTTGGAACTGTGAAAATCGCTTGGATAAGGGTAGAAATTGTTCGAATACAACGCTGGAAGTTGCGATTGTGTTGGCGAAGAGTAGGTGTGCAATTCTAGAAATTGAAGTTCTTCTAGAATGCTCTTCGCTTTTGTTTGTTTTTTTTTTTTTTTTTCTTAATTCCTTATTTTTCGAATGAATTGTTTTAATTTTGGCGGCACCGGGTATTCAGGATTGGTTCGAGTCGGTTTTATCAAAGAAGAGATTAATTAACCTAAATAGTGTTCACCTAACAACTTTTTTTTGCCTAATTAGATTTGGGGTGTGTTTAATTAGCTTAAATGTTTTGAAAAATATTTTCCTTATGAACTCATTTTCTTTCAATTGGAGAAAAAAATATTTTCCTTATCAAGAGAAGGGAAAATATTTTCTAAAACTCCTTTCTCAACCTTTCTCACCCTCAACCCACCCAAGACCCTCCCACCTAACCCTACCCCACGCCTACCCACCCACCCCCTCTCTCCGGACAAGGCTTTTTATTTTATTATTTTTAAATTTCAGTTTTTTTTCGTAACCACCTACCCTGCTTACCCCCCCCCCACCAAATTATTTGTTAATTTTTTTATTATAATTTCAAAATTCTATTTTTCTTTTTCTACATCCAACCCAATGTCCCCCCCCCCCCCCGGTCACAAAAAAAGCTTTTTTTTTTACATTTTTTTGTAATTTTAAATTTCTATTTTTAATTTTTTCGCTACCCCCCCCCCCACCCCCAGGAAAAAATATGTTTTTTATATATTTTCAGTTTTAGTTTTTTCATTCGGTTACATGTTCGAAATTTTACAAGCTCCAAAGTTATGAGTTCAGAAATTTATGTGTTAAGTTTATCGGTTTAGAAATTAAAAAGTTTACGGGTTCGAAAGTTCACGGTTTCGAAGATTTAGCGATTCGGAAGTTTATGAAATTGGTGCGTTCGGAAGGTTGTTGGTTCGAAAGTTTATGGCTTCATGTTTATTGTATCTAAATTATTTATGAATACTCTTGAGAAGTTATTTTCCTTAATTTGCATACCAAACACCGGGAAATGAATAAGATTACTATTTGTTTTCCAAGAAAATATTTTTCGTTATACCAAACACAACCTTTATCCTCTTTTATTTTCAACTAGTATCTGTGAACGTGCGTTGCACGTTAATAGTGGCACGTGATGATTTAAATATTTATTTATATGAAGAAACAATAAAATTTAATTAATGAGAGCAATTTTATGTATAATAATATAACAATCATCCTAAATGCCGAAAAATATTATTACATTAGTATAATACATGAATTTAAAATAAAATGACATTATCGAAACTTACACAAATAATCAATTGTGTCATGTTGGTTAGATAATTATGTATTATAGTTTAAAAGTATTTAATGTGATGTTATCTGAACGAACAATTCTTTGTAGACAATATTTTTTGTGTATGTTTCCTCCTAATGCTTTGGTTGCTCTGCCTTAACCAAAACTCTTGTTGTCGATCTTGATACCTCTCTTGAAGGTGCGACATACAGTTGTTCGTACAAGAAAATATATTGTGGTAAATATAGTCCAATTTTTAAGATGTTTGTCCTTGTTTATTTATTACATTTGCAAAACATGAACATACTAAAAATTATTTTCAAACGAATTTAAAAGGATATTTCTTAGTTTCGAAATATGAAAGTTGAATTCAGGGATAAGAATATACTTAGAAGCATTGTAACGACCCGACCGGTCGTTTTGAGCATTTGCACTTCGCTCAGTTGTTTGAGGGCATGAGTAGCCCCGTATGATGTATTATGACTTATGTGAATCGTCGGTTTTGATTTTCAGATTATTCGGAATTGATTTGGAAGAATGATTCTCAGCTAGAAGCTTTAAATTTGAAAGGTTTGACCAAGTTTGACTTTTTAGTATTTGACTACAGATTGGATTTCTGATGGTTCCACTAGCTCCGTTGGATGCTTTAGGACTTAGGAGCGCGTCCGGATTGTGATTTGGAGGTCCGTAGTAGAATTTGGCTTGAAATGGCGAAAGTTGAAATTTTAAAAAGTTTGATCGGGAGTGGACTTTTTGATATCGGGGTCGGCTTCCGATTCTGGAAGTTGGTTGGAGCAGGTCCTAATGTCAAATGTGACTTGTGTGCAAAATTTGAGGTCAATCGGACGTGATTTGGTAGGTTCCGGCATCGGTTGTGAAAGTTTGAAGTTTCAAGGTTCATTGATTTTGAATTGAAGTGTTATTCGTCGTTTCGATGTTGTTATGAGTGTTTTGAGGCCTATAGTAGGTTCGTGTTATGTTATGGGACTCGTTGGTATGTTTGAATGGGGTCCCGAGGGTCTCGGGCATGTTTCGGATTGATTCCGGGCTATTTTTTCCTTCATGTTTCACTGCTGCATTTTGCTGATATCTGATGTCTCAGTCCTTCATCGCGTTCGCGAGGCAAGTGTCGCGAACGGGTAGTGTATTTGGATGACAGTGGCATTTTCTTCATCGCGTTCGTGAATATTGGTCCACGTTCGCTAAGAGTTGGGTCTAGTCTCCTTCGCGTCCGCGTATGTGAGATCGCGTTCGCGTAGAGTTGAGATGGGAGTTGGGACGATGGGATCTTTCTTCATCGCGTTCGCAAGGCTTGTGCCGCGAACGCATAGAGCATTTTTGGTGGCTGTTATTGTTGTTCATCATGAACGCGATGGTTATCCCGCGTTCGCGAAAGAGGAGGCCTGGGCAGCTTTATAAAGTACTTTATTTCGAGGGTTTCGGCCATTTTTGCATTTTAGGAGCTATGGAGCTCAGATTGAGGCGATTCTTGAAGCAATTTTCACCATATGAATTGGGGTAAGTGTTCTCTACTCGGTTTTGGTTATATTCCATGAATCTATCTTCATTTTTGGCAATTGGTTGATGCATTTTAAAGAGGAAATTAGGGGTTCTGGCCTAAAGTTTCATAATATGAATTTTTGAGTTTTGATGACCGATTTGGAGGCGGATTTGAGTGAAACTAGTATGGTTGGACTCGTAATTGAATGGGTTATCGGATTTTTGTGAGTTTTGAGGTGCGGGCCCGCGTACGATTTTTGGCCTGATTTGGGATTTGATGTAGAATTTGATCTTTATCATTTGAAATTGTTTCCTTGAGCTTTATCTGATGTATTTGAGTTACTTTTGGTTAGTTTTGAGCCGTTCGGAGGTCGCTACGCGCGTATGGCATCCTTGGAGCATCGCTTGACTTGCCCGGCGTTGGAATTGGCTTGTTTTAGATAAGTAACTCTTCTAAACTTAGTGCTGAGGGTATGAAACATGCTAGGTAATGGGCGTGTGGGCGTGCACCCTGTGTATTGTGACTCCGTTGTTTTCCCTAGCACTGTTTAGTGGCCCTAGTTTGTTGATATCTGTATTTTCACCATGTGATTAATTAATTGAGCTGTCAATCATGCTAGATATCATGTTTAGGCTTTGTGCTGATATTGTTAGGACCCATAGTGGTCGTTTCTTGCTTTCACCTCACCGATTTTATTGATATTTCGTACCCAGTCATATTCACGCATTCATATCATATCTCAGTCTCAGTTGTTATTTATTGATACATCATATCATTGTTGTCGCGCTAGTTTCATGACATTGAGAGCCCGAGAGACTAATGACTGAGTGAGGCCGAGGGCCTGATTGTGAGGATACTAATGGGATCGGGTTGCACACCGCAGCATATTTTATTGATTTATGCCATGATTGGCTTGTTATAGCACTTGGGCTGAAGGAGACCCTCCGAAGTCTGCACACCCCCAGTGAGCTCAGGTACCTACAGAGTGCGAGTGCCGAGTGATTGGGAGGATTGAGTGACTGGGAGGACTGAGTGGCTGTGAGGACTGAGTGACTGTGAGGACTGAGTGGCTGGGAGGACAGAGTGAATTGATACTCTTAGAGTATGCACATGGTTTTATTGTTGTGTCGCATCGCATTTGACATACACATGACATACATGCCTAGAGATGCATTTTCCTCATGTTGTACAGTATCACGTCATTCATGACTTTTTTTACACATATTGATATGTGGTTATGGAGAGGTATTTCACACATGCTATCTGGAAAGAAAATGAAGCATCATATTTACTGTTGAAAGAATTTTTGGGGAAAAGTTACAGTTTTCAAACTTACTCATATTTTTGACGATTTCGGTAAAGGACTTGGGCTTTGATTGGTATACTTGAAAAGTGGAACTTTGTTTAGAAAACTATGGAAAAAAAGCTGAGTATTTTATCTCTGAGTTACTTCTTTATTTAATTTTCTTATGTTGTTATGCACTGATGTTGGCTATTGATGTTAGACCTGACCTTCGTTCAAGCTCGTCACTGCTTTCAGCCTAAGTTTAGGTCTGTTACTTATTGAGTACATGGGGTCGGTTATACTCATACTACACTTCCTGCACATTGCGTGCAGATTTCGGATGTTGTGTTGCTGTGTTCGGCGGAAGCTGGATTGAAAGATGTACCTGTGTCCCGGTTGTAGCTGCCTCTTGTTCATGGTAGCCTTAGATTATATAACTCTATTTATGTACTTTTCAAGTAGAAGATGTATTTATTTTCTATCAGTTTTGAAATCTCTACTCTTAGAAGCTCATGATTTGTACTACCAGTCCTTGGAAAAATGTATAAGATTTAGATAATTCCTTTGTTTAATTGTCTTGTTAACATTATTGAAATTGGATAGTTATTAGTTGGCTTATCTAATGGGTTGAGTTAGGTGCCATCACGACTAGCAGATTTTGGGTCGTGACAAGCACATTGACCAGTATCATAATTTTTGCATATATGACGTTATTGTCAAAACTTCTAAGTACCATCTGTGTGCTATTGCATAAGGTATTCGGCGTATCTAAGTTTTTCAGTAGCATGACGGGCATATTTTTCTTCAAATCAACCTATATACAATGGAAGATCAATTTTTACTTAGTCTATTATATATGCAGTGACACTAACATACGTAGAAAATAATAAACTTGACAATAAACATATATGGTAGAAGGCCATTTAGTATTAAAGTATTTAAGTATTCTCTTGGTAGTAATTATTGGTATCATTTTCTGCTGAATCAAAACAGAAAAATATTTTGTTTTTAATATAAAATTTTGCAATCAACCTTTTCTTTAGTTGATCAACATATTCATTTCTGCTAGCTAAGATTCTTTTTTAATTCTATCATGCGATTTGCACAAATTGCGTTTTAATCTAATAATAAATATTTCTCTAATTAAAAGCACTATTATTACCATTGGGATTGATAACCAAGTATTCAGAAAGAACCAAATCATCTTTTATTAGATGCTCTTCTGCGTTTCCGACACGAAGTAAGAAGACACTAAATACTGGATCTGTTCTTACTTTATATTTCTTGTGAGTTGAATCTTTTTAATTTGAGACTAGAAGTATAACTTTGGCAAGCTACTTTTTTGTCACGACCCAAAATCCCTCCGAAGGAGTCGTGATGGCACCTAGTCTCTAAACTAGGTAAGTCTAACATTTACAAAAATAAGATTGATATTCACTAACTTCAAATTAGATAACTCTGAACAATTACAATTCCCAAAACCGGCGATACAAGTGATAAGCCTTTCTAGGAGTAGTTATACATAATAAATACATCACTGTTCCAGAACAAAAAGGAACAAATGGGAATAAGTAAAATTAAGGTGACTCCGAGGCTTGCGAACGCAGCAGCAGGTTTAGCTTGAGTCTCCACCGCGACGATCCGCACAGCTACTACCGATCAAATACCTGGATCTGTACAAAAAAAATATACAGAAGTGTAGTTAGAGCACACCACGGCGATGCCCAGTAAGTATCAAGACTAACCTCGGTGGGGTAGTGACGAGGAACAATCAATACACCTACTAGTCAAATAAATTGAACAGGATATGATAATAACTACCAAGATAAAGATAACAAAGTAATATCAATAGCAAGGAAAAATCCAACTGCAAATAGTATAGACAATGAAGGGAAACACAGATAGTAACGAACGATAATCAAGTAAATTAACACCAACATAACTGGGACACAGACAAGTAAGAATATGTTCAAACAAAGAAGGTGATGCCAACTCAATCAATCACATCATTTCTAATAAACAATGCCGACCATCTCAATCCTCGGTGTCTCATGCCATAATATCAATTTCCACACCATTAGTACACAAGGCACCTTGTGCCCACATAATTCTAACTCACTTTGCACAGCATCATCCTCCTGCTACTCAGTACATAGGGTCCACAACCAATGCAATAAAGATGTTCAAGGAGTCTCATTTATATAACATAAAGTAGATTACAACTTCTAAACCAATTAGGAAATCAACAAGAAAAGATGAAGTTATTTTTAGAATTCATTTGAATAAAGAAAATACCTTTTTCAAATAAAATACAACATCGGATGAATTATTACTTTTAATATAGGAAATAACAAATTAAAACTTAGTAGAAATTCCTTTTTAAGTAAGATTCAATATCATCGGGTTAAGGAAATTTAAATGAAACTAATTGAAATAAAATATAACATTTATAGGAATTTGGATTATTGAAAGGTGTATATATACACGGCGAGTTCAAATTTAAAAATCAAATATAGCAGCGTAATACTAATTCCTTTATTTTAAATCACGATATCACTAACAATTTAGCAGGACAGGAGAAAATGATTCAACGTAGTAAATTTACTTTAAAAATTAATTCACCAGAGTAATAGTTTCAGGGAAGGATTTCAAGGAACAACGGCAAGTCAACAACTCAATGCAAATAACCCGATCCCCATATCTCAATAAACCCGAAATACAAATTGTCAAAGTCTTAAACAAATGAACTAGGGTCTTCTTAGTATTCGGCTATAACCAAACCCTAAATGAAATGTAAAACCACCGAATAGCTTGTACCGTCAATGAGGAATACATAAGCATATATATATATATATATATATATATATATATACAAAAAAAGTTTGACTTGAACCTACCTTTGCTAAGAGAAGAGAGAGAGGGGAAAGACAGATGGCAGAAAGAAATCCTTCCTCTTTGCTTTGATTCGATAGTTGGAACTCTTTGTATATAGGTTATGCCTAGGGCAAGACCCTTAGGAGAGATAAGGAAGGTATTAAGAAAAGGAATCTGGTCTTTGACGATCCAGTCTTAGCTAGCAAGTGTATGGACTCATACTTTGAGGACTCCCTAGTGTGCCAGATAGCTACTTTTGTCCCGTTTAAGCTGAAGCATAAGAATGACGGGTAAGCATTTCGAGTGTATGGAAGCAAGAAGTGTTAGTACGTATTCCACTACGAGAACAGTAAGGAAGTGAAAGTCACAATAGTCTTTCTTCTCTTTCCGCCTAGCAAGAGTAAAGCAAGAAGAACTGATCGATCTAATTTCCCTCTTCTCTTATTATAGCTACTATAGCTAATCTATAGTGTGGACCTTTAGCAAGTAATTCATCTATCTATTTGACTCTCTCAGTTGGTTAGCTAGTGTCATTGTCCTTCTGCTTGGGTAATTAGTTACTGCTGGACCCTCTGCATAATCATATATCATAGCTGACCGCACCATGGGCTAGCCCATACACCCACTGCACGAGTGGAATACTACTTAGTCAAGTAGAAAGGAACAAGGTCTTACGGCACGATCACTATATCTTCGATTTTTCTTTATCTATCCGTTGGTTGATTCTCGAAATCACCTCTTGAAAAAAAAAGGCCCTCGGGTCCAGACCCACAAATAAATAGGAAGCGAGGCGAGGGTCCTTCATTAAAGGGGGGAAAAGAGGGGTAGAGGTTAAATTTCACCTTCAAGATTTCGATTAATTGAATCTCCCGCCCCTACTTCTACTAAAGCTAGCTCCCCCTTCATCGTCCTTTTTTATTTCTTAGCTGCGATTTCTTAGCTAGCTCCCCCTATATATATATATATATATA
>NW_017671724.1:143772-211650 GCF_001879085.1 Nicotiana attenuata | reverse complement strand
TATATATATATATACTGATGCGGCGCGCATCCCGATCTCACCAATCCTCCCTTATTCCTCCGAAAAAATTACAACAAAAGTAAACAGTATATATTTGTTGCGGCATGCAACCCGATCCCACCAATCCTCCCTTATTCCTCCTTAACAATTACAATAAGAGTAAATAGTATACCTATCACCATATCAGTAACAACATGATCATTCACCCTTATTACTCCTTATTGCGGCGTGCATCTCGATCCCACCAGTCCACCCTTATTACTCATCAATATACATCACCCTTATTCCTCCTGTTGGGGCGTGCAACCCGATCCCACCTATCCACCCTTATTACTCCTTGTTGCGGCGTGCAACCCGATCCTACCAGACAACATCAATTCTCCCTTATTCCTCCTCAACATATAAACAACCAGACATAGTTTAAAATCAACAACAACAACAACAACAATTCAACAACCCACTCCGAAACGCTTTCGAAACTCATCCGAGCCCTCGAGGCTCCAAACCAAACACCCAAACAAGTCTGAACACATAACACGAACTCGCTCGCACGATCGGAACATCAAAATAACCCCTAGAACCACGAATTGGATGCCAAAACGCATGAAAATCACTACAAACTTCAAGAACTTCTAAAATTGCAACCAAACGTCCGAACCATATCAAATCAACTCCAAACGACACCAAATTTTGCAGGCAAGTCCTAAATGACATAACGGAGCTGTTTCAACTTTCGAAATCGCATTCCGACCTCGATAGCACAAAAGTCAACTATGGGTCAAACCTCTCCATTTTAAAAACTTCAACTTTTCCAACTTTTGCCGAAATGCCTCAATTACCCTATGGGCCTCCAAATCCAAATTCGAACGCACGCCTAAGTCCAAAATCACCATACGAAGCTACTAACATCATCCAAAACTCATTCTGGAGTTGTTTATTCAAAAGTCAAATTCCGGTCAAATTCTCACCGCTTAAGCTTCCAAAACTAGATTCCTTCTTCCAATTCGACTCCGATTCATCCGGAAACAGAATCCAACCATGCATGCAGGTCGATACACATAATATGAAGCTTCTCGTGACCTCAAACTGCCGAATCGGACGCAATTGCTCAAAATGACCAGTCGGGTCGTTACATCCTCCTCCACTTAAACATACGTTCATCCTCGAACGTGCCCGGAGTCGTTCCAAAGCCATCGAACCACTGCATAAGCTCACCATACATACACCCGGGGGTGATTCCCCATCACCCAAACCTATGTAGGACTGACAATGCAACTTAAATGAAGGTCTCACCTCATCCTTAGTCCATAATCTTAGGATAGAACCCAAACCCCAATATCTGAAATTCATCTTAGGACCCGAATCCCACATCATCACACTGCATAAACCTGAACAAGCTGAATCGAGCCAAAATTCCAATCTAGAATACAATCACATGTTGTTCCACACAACCCAAATGCCCGAAGCAATAACCTATGACCACCATACCTGCTCAAATAACATCCTGGATGCCGGCAATCCACTTAACATTGAATACAACCTTGTTCCGGACTTCCACAACACTGCCCATGATAAAGAAACATGCGGAAACTCATAGCCGCCCATGAAGTCAACAAGTCAAGAAGCCCTCTCGCCCGCCAGGGGCCATTACCCAAATCTTAGCAGAAACACCCGCATACTTCCAAACACTCCTCACCCCCAATACCATAGTACTAATCTCAGGTCTAAGAACCTCATCTCAGCCAATACAAGCAGCCCAACTAACAACTCTTCACGAAACCACACGGATTCTCACACCACATAGTTCGTACACCAAACCAGCAATAACTCAATTATGCAGCACAAATAAAGGAAGCAAAGTATAAGAATTATCTAACAAGTACAACATGTGTAACAACAAAAGTATAGTTTTCATCAAATCATCGCACAGAGGGAAAACACAACACCAAATAAACACAAGGAAAGGGGTATCCTACATAACATCTGCTGCGGCGCGCAGCCCGCTCCCAAATACTCATCAAGATAGATGCTCGGGTTCACTCATCATATGAATATTGATATCAAGAACAGCAGAGTACACAATTATAATTGTGAGAAAATGAATAGAAACAAATAAATAAATATGGAAGAAAGCAAGCACGACTAAGGTGCAATGAGCATATCAACATCACGAGGGCTATCTCGCCCGCATTGCCATAAGGCTTGAACAAAATTACAACATGCGTGGGGAATAATCATACAACCTCACCGCCTATCATGGCATAAAAGAGTGGCACATAACATAGGCTAGGGGCACAAATAGTATCCATTCTGCCTGATAACATACCCATAATGACAATCTCATAGAAGCACACAAACTTGGCCTGATACAAAATACATATTCTCGCTAATCTTCCAAATAGGCCCCAACCAAATCCTGATCCTTCCCAATTAGGTAAATATTCTTCAAAGATCCACAACAACCTATCGATAATACATGATATTGATCATCCCATTCTCAACATTTCTTCACAATCCACTAACAGGAAATAGCCCATATATGAGGGCATCTAGCCCCAAAACCTTGGGAATACCAAAATTTCCATGCCCGAACTCAACTACGCAGATCAAATGGCTGATATATCACTCACATCCCATCATCATGTCTAAGCACCCATATAAAATTCTCGGCCGCGTAACAAAACATGAACTTTGAAAGCCTCAAAATCCAGTAATCACCATGCCACTAGCCACGCACCCGCAAACCACAACTCAAGGTTCTTTCAAAAAATGCACACTCTTCACATATGATAGCCAACAATGCCAACACTCTATTAATTTCTAACACTTATTCGGGGGAAACCACAATGTACAACATATTCCTTATGCCCATAGCAGCCAGTCGAGTCAAACCGTTCCAAAACCATCGAGAACCCTCCGAGATTCGCTTGCACGTATCTAAGCCATCAAGACTGCACCTCCCCAACTCAACCGAGTCACATAAACCATCCAATCCAAGAGTACTGCCACGCATGCCAGTAGAGAATCCCCGTTCAAAATGACCAATTACTTCCATTGCTATGCTGACCCAACACTACTGAACTAACCCATTTCTTGAATAGACGATACGCAATAAACCCAATCAAGGCCCCAAATACAAATGATCCAACCACGAACCACGTAGCCTAAAAGCTCATAAACTACCACATTTCCTCTGAAGCATCTCGTTCTGCCGCAACCACGGTGCCCCGCCGAATAGACCGTCTGTGAATCTGAAGTTGTTCCTCCGGCTCCCTTTGATGCTGAAATATAGATCCATTAATGACATAGAAACGTCGTAAGCCCCAACATCATCCCGTACAAGATCTCAAATGTTATTCGTACACAAAACTCGAGAACCTACCAATACCCCATATACACATACCTTAGGCCAAAACTGATGTAAATCTGACTCTGTAATATGAACGCCGCTAGTGGGCTCCTCCACTTGGCGCGAAGCCATAGAAAAAAACATCTGATAATCCGCACAGCTCGTACAACACAAATCACAAGGTACTCCAATACCACCAATTATCCCCAATCAACACCCACCTCGTGACCCCGCCACAATTTCGACGACTAGCCAACCAATTAAACCTTCTCAAGCTCGTACTGATCAACTAGACGCGGGGAACCGCTGCACCTCCATATGAACAACTGAATAGTCTCTCAATACCTTTATATTTTCAGTCCGGACAATACGTTGAGACAATGTTTGAGCATCCCTCACTCCCTCCTAGCCCGTCTGTAGCATTACAAACCACTGGCGCATAGCGGACACAGAGAGCGCAATATCATACACGAGTGGATGTAAAGGAACATAAGTTATATACTTCGAGCTGAATCAATGGCGCACGATAAGGAAAATGAAATAAGTGGAATTTCCTAATAGTTCTGTAGCCTCTTGAAGATAAGTACAGACGTCTCCGTACTGATCCGCGAGACTCTACTAAACCTGCTTATGACTCGTAGCACCTATGAACCTAGAGCTCTGATACCAACTTGTCCCGACCCAAAATCCCTCCGAAGGAGTCGTGATGGCACCTAGTCTCTAAACTAGGTAAGCCTAACATTTACAGAAATAACATTGATATTCACTAACTTCAAATTAGATAACGCTGAACAATTACAATTCCCAAAACCGGCGGTACAAGTCATAAGCCTTTCTAGGAGTAGTTATACATAATAAATACATCACTGTTCCAGAAAAAAAAGGAACAAATGGGAATAAGTAAAAACGAAGGTGACTCCGAGGCCTGCGAACGCAGTAGGTTTACCTTGAGTCTCCGCCGCGATGATCCGCACAGCTACTATCGATCAAATACCTGGATCTGTACAAAAAGATATATAGAAGTGTAGTATGAGCACACCACGGCGATGCCCAGTAAGTATCAAGACTAACCTCGATGGGGTAATGACGAGGAACAGTCAAGACACGTACTAGTCAAATAAATTTAACAGGATATGATAATGAACTACCAAGATAAAGATAATAAAATAATATCAATAGCAGGGAAAAATCCAAGTACAAAAACAGTATAGACAATGAAGGGAAACACAGATAGTAACGAACGATAATCAAGTAAATTAACACCAACATAACTAGGACACAGACAAGTAAGAATATGTTCAAACAAAGAAGGTGATGCCAACTCAATCAATCACATCATTTCTAATAAACAATCCCGACCATCTCAATCCTCGGTGTCTTATGCCATAATATCAATTTCCACACCTTTAGTACACATTTGTGCCCACATATTTCTAACTCACTTTGCACAACATCATCCTCATGCTACTCAGTACATAGGGTCCATAACCAATGCAATAAAGATGTTCAAGGAGTCTCATTTATATAACATAAAGTAGATTACAACTTCTAAACCAATTAGGATCGGGAATCAACAAGAAAAGATGAAGTTATTTTTAGAATTCATTTGAATTAAGAAAATACCCTTTTAAAATAAATACAACATCGAATGAATTATTACTTTTAATATAGGAATTAACAAATTAAAACTTTGTCGAAATTCTTTTTTAGGTAAGATTCAATATCATCGGTATAGGAATTTGAATTATTGAAAGGTGTATATATACACGACGAGTTCAAATTTAAAAATCATATATAGCAGCGTAATACTAATTCCTTTATTTTAAATCACGATATCACTAACAACTTAGCAGGACTGGAGAAAATGATTCAACGTAGTAAATTTACTTTAAAAATTTATTCACCAGAGTAATAGTTTCAGGGAAGGATTTCAAGGCACAACGACTAGTCAGCAACTCAATGCAAATAACCCGATCCCCACATCGCAATAAACCCGAAATACAAATTGTCAAAGTTTTAAACAAATGAACTAGGGTCTTCTCAGTATTCGGCTATAACCAAACCCTAAATGAAATGTAAAACCACCGAATGACTTGTACAATCAAAGAGGAATACATAAGTATATATATATATATATATATATATATATATATATATATATATATTTTGATTTGCACCGGGTGTCTGAGTCTCTATGAGCCCCGAAAAATCCCGGGGGTGCACAGGCCCTTGGCAAGGAGTTTCCCGCAAGTGCACCACGGTTAATTCAGGTTTTACCCAGTCCGATGGCCCTCAGAAATTGTTTGCACCTAGTGGGTTTTGAACTTGAGACCTTGAAAGGGAGCATACCCCAAGGCTCAAGTCAATTGCCACCAGGTCAACCCCTGAGGGTTTCTTAATATATTTTAGTCAATGCATGTAGATATCCCACTGTTTGCTATAGTATCAAGAAAAAAATGTAGCACGCAGTTATGTGACTGTGTCGTATCTTATCAGGTAAACTCACATCTAATGGACATTGAACATGTAAAAAAAGAAATATCAAATAGAGCAAATCAACTCTCCTTAACAATCAGCAAAAGATAGAGCAAATCAACTCTCCTTAACAATCAGCAAAAGGTGAGGCCCTAGCTTTTCAGCTTGATAAAATAAAAATAACAGTTCAAAGTTTTCTCTACATCTAAGAGTATGTACTTGCAGAAGCAAATAAAATCTTCAAAGATCTGAGAAAAATCAAGTTATCACTTATCAGAACAAGAAGAAATGGACACCACAAATTATACGCCCTCGCGCAACTCTGGAGACTACATGATTATTAGCATTCCAAACAAAAGACTCAGGTCTAAGAAACAATGGCTTCATATTCCTAGGGTTGAATACTCATTACCACATCCGACAGAAAGAACTGAACTGAGAGAATAAGCGCATTTTTAGAGCCACAAAAGATTCTTCATCAGTACTGACCAATAAGTTCAATTCCTTAAATTACAACAACTACTGCTACTAGTGCGCTTTAATCCATGCTGGGAGTTGGTTGCCTGAATCCTCTTACATTATTTTTCAGTTGGACTTGTTTGATTCCACCTTTCAATAGTTTGTTTTCCAGTTCCTCAAATTGCAAAAAAAAAACTCAATTCTTGATATATTAAGAAATTAATAGTAAAGTTTTTCTGTTCCATGACCCATAGAGATGGAAGTAAATCCAATATAGCAGATTTCACACAATCCCCGCCAGCTGTAGTAAGTATAATCATCCTTGAAAGCCAAACTATGGAAGCTCAGTTCAATTCATTTTTTCTCTCCTCTTTCAACCAGAGGCAGCAACATCCTTTGTTGCATCGGACCAGATGGAAAAAATAAATCAGCAGGTCTGAACAAACTTGACAAGCAATGACTGAGGTCATCACACCTCACGCCATTTTTGTTGATAAGTCATAACACCTCTACAAGCAAAATCAGATAATGAGATATCAAGCAGCACTATGTTCACAAGTTTAAAGCTTTCATATTCCAAAACACACTTCAGAAGTCTTATGACTCCAATTTGCTGGTTCTAACATATCCAACAGCTTTAGATAGACAAAGAGAAACAGAAACAAATGAAATAAGCTACATACAATGCTGACGCTTCACCTAGTTCACTACCTTGGTTAGTGCTCCACACTATTATTACTCACAATTCCTTTTTGATAAATAAGTAAGAATCATTCACAATTCATACTATCTTAAACATCAAACAGCATACGTGAAATTAGCTGGTCATTTGTATTGGGAGAAAACTACAATGCCTCTAGTCCTTTTGACACATTTTTTTTTGTTGGGATGACACTAGGATTTGAAGCTGAGATCTCATGGTCCTTTTGGCAAATTTTCCATATTCAAATAAATTAAGTATATGACAAAACACACAAAAAATGTAAGCATACATACCAAATGATTAACAATATGAGAACCCGAAGTGTTCCCTCTCGAATTACAGAACCATTTGCGGCAAGATGGCACGTTGCACCTGACTACACAAGCAGGATTGGCTACTCCACAGTACTTGCAAGCATGTTCAACAGCAAAATCCCCTTTCCCATACTCAAAACTCTCATCATCACCTGTCTCTTCAAAATTCAACCCGCTCATTCCCGCCGCCAATGCATCCACCGACACTGCCGCCGCCTTATTACTACTAAATTTACTATTACTATTTCCTCCACCACCGCCACGTGATTTGGCGGAAGGAGAAGCGTCGGATGACGATGGTAGCCGATCAGGAGCTTCCGAGACTAAAGAATCGGACGGCGTAGGCCACGCAGATGATCGAATTGGCTGCGAAAGCTCGTGAAACTCAGGATAATCGAATTCCTCTCCCTGTGTGCTGAATTCTAAAAATGTGTAGGCATCGTTGCCCGTGTCCGGCTGCGACGCCGTATCGTACAAATTGTTCGCCTGCGAATCCATTTTCCGATCACACTACTCCTTTAACTGTAAAAATCACATACGAATTCAGGTTAGGGTTAGGGTTTAGGAATTTGAACGTGAGGAAGCAGAAACAAAAGCGAATTTGGATTTACAGGGTTTGGAAATGGAGGGAGATGAGAGAGATATAGGAATATTTGTATGTATAAGTGAGTGTGCGTCTTTATTTTCGTGAAGACGAGGACCGAGGAGGAGGTGGAGAAATGGCGGGGCTCACGTGAGATAAGACTTGGTGCTCTGCGTGATTGGGTGATTTCGTCTAGTCTCGTGACTATGAGCACGTGACTCAAGGTGGGGCGTTCGGCACGTTCGGCGCGTTAATTTCATCAGAACAGTGTTTCCTTTATCTGGACATTCGCAGTGTAGGCGTAGCAATTTACTAGGTACGATTAGCCCGGGCCAATAACCTTAAAAGTTTTCGTATATCCTGTATGATTATTGTAATTTTTACATTCCTATACCACATAGGAAACCTTTTTACTCTACATGTTTAAGGTTTGAGTAAATTACACTTAGTATACCAAATTACCAATCCTATACCATACTTAATTAAGGGTCTAATTAATGGGCTGTTTTTACTCCTTAATTAAAGGTATCCATATCTAATTAATGGGCAGTTTTTACTCCTTAATTAAAGGTATCCATATATCTCACGTCTCTCTCTCCTTACCCCTCACCCCCTCACCCACGTTTTTACCCATACCCCACATTCTTTCTTGTTCTTCATCCACGATTGCAAGATCAATCAACGAAAGATGTCCTTGAGATGCATTAGCCAGCGAAATCTCATTATATTTGAATGTCGTGCCAATTTCCTCTGCAACAATTATTTTTGGGTACCAAACAAAAATCCCTCTTCTGGAAAAGTCAAAAATGAGAAATTTATTGGTAAAGAGACTAATATGAAAAGCTGCCGACAACTTCTCCAAACGTCTTAGAAACACTGACTGTTGAAGCCCTCACCTAGATTTACTGTTTGTCGTGTATTTTATAGTGTAATTGCAGTGTAATTGTAGTGTAATTGTAGATTTTGTGTAATGGATATGATCTGTTGAAGCCCTCACCTAGATTTACTGTTTGTAGTGTAACTGTAGTTAGTTTGTAGTTTATGTAGAACATTTCACGATTAATTGTAGTCTAAAATGTATATATAATGTAGACATGATTGTGGATGATGTGTTTCCTGTTTGCCCTGTAACTGTAGGTAAATTGTAGTTATTTTTATATTAGGTACTTAAACTTTAGGTAATTTGTACATTCACTGTAGTTATTCTTATATTAGGTACTTAAACTGTAGGTAATTTTTAGATGTTTACCTCCAAGTTCTATGTAATATTTGTATATAACTGTCAGTTGAATATAAATTACACAACAAAAAATAAGAAATAAATACTCCAATCGTAGAAATATGTTATCCACAATTAATCTGCAAATTGTCTACAAAATTTTACAAAAACTACAAATTAACTACATTTAACCTACATTATAACTACAATCTGGAAACAATTTACACATGGAGTTCTTCAAGTTCGAATTGGCCACAACTACATTTCTTATTTTCTAGACACACAATGTACCGCTTCACACCATCCAACACAGTATGTATATGATCTGTTGAAGCCCTCACCTACATTTTCAGAACAAACACAAAGAAAAAAAATTTACAATATTAAAAATATAGTATCTACAATATATCTACAATTTATCTACAAATTAACTACAAACTACAAGTAAACTATAATTTGCCTACAATATATCTACAATCTGGAGACATTGTATATTAAAATATTTTTTTCCTGCACCAAATAAAGAACTTGTAGTCAAATTGTAGATATATGTAGTAAATTTGTAGATAATATCATAAAACTAAAATTCTAAGCATTTTCGAACTACACAAACCTGCATTCTCATCTACCACAATGGCATCAACTTCAAAATCTCGAAATCTGCCATAGTTATCCCAAATTCCATTCAATTTTAGCATTATTGGGATTTTTGACATGATTTCGTGTAGTTGAGAGAAAAAAGATGAAGAACAGATATAGGTTCGACAATTTGAGTACTGAGGACGATGAAGAACAATTTTGAATTCTACAATTTGTATTGCGTTGTTGAAGCTTCTGAAGCTCTGCGTTGTTTTTGAATTGTAGTGAAAGAGAGAATTACGCAGCAATAAGATCTCTTTCCGTTTCAAATTTCGANATATATATATATATATATATATATATATATATATATATATATATATTTTGATGCAACGCGCATCCCGATCCCACAAATCCTCCCTTATTCCTCTAAAAAAAATTACAATAAAAGTAAACGGTATATATTTGTTGCGGCATGCAACTCGATCCTACCAATCCTCACTTATTCCTCCTTAACAATTACAATAAGAGTAAATAGTATACATATCACCATATCAGTAACAACATGATCATTGACCCTTATTACTCCTTGTTGCGGTGTGCATCCTGATCCCACCAGTCCACCCTTATTACTCCTCAATATACATCACCCTTATTCCTCCTGTTGGGGCGTGCAACCCGATCCCACCTGTTCACCCTTATTACTCCTTGTTGTGGCGTGCAACCCGATCCCACCAGACAACATCAATTCTCCCTTATTCCTCCTCAATTTATAAACAACCAGACATAGTTTAAAATCAACAACAACAACAACAACAATTCAACAACCCAATCACAAGGACCTCTACCACCAAGAGTATGAGTACACGACAATAAGAGAATCACGGAAAAACCAAGAAGCACAAGCACCTTTACAAAAACAACAAGAGATATAAGGCACGTGATAACTACACCGGCAACCACAACAATTGGGACACATAGCATGTATGCATGGGGTCATAGAGGAATTCACATTTAAGAAATAACAAAATAATAAGGAGGACAACATTTCTTCACAATCCACTAACAGGAAATAGCCCACACATGAGGGCATCTAGCCCCAAAACCTCAGGAATACCAAAATTTCCATGCCCGAACTCAACTACGCAGATCAAATGGCTGATACATCACTCACATCCCATCATCCTGTCTAAGCACCCATATAAAATTCTCGGCCGCGTATCAAAACATGAACCTCGAAAGCCTCAAAACCCAGTAATCACCATGCCACTAGCCACACACCCACAAACCACAACTCAAGGTCCTTTCCAAAAATGCACACTCTTCACATATGATAGCCAACAATGCCAACACTATATTAATATCTGACACTTATTCGGGGAAAACCACAATGTACAACATATTCCTTTTGCCCATAGCAGCCAGCCGACTCAAACTGTTCCAAAACCATCGAGAATCCTCCGAGATCCGCCCACACGTATCTAAGCCATCAAGACTGCACCTCCCCAACTCAACCGAGTCACACAAACCATCCAATCCAAGAGTACTGCCACGTATGCCAGTAGAGAATCCCCGTTCAAAATGACCAATTACTTCCATTGCTATGCTGACCAACACTCCTGAACCGACACATTTCTTGAATAGTCGATAAGAAATAACCCCAATCAAGGCCCCAAATACAAATGTTCCAACCACGAACCACGTAGCCCAGAATCTCATAAACCATAGCATTTCCTCTGAAGCACCCTGTTCTGCCGCAACCACGGTGCCCCCGCCGAACAGACCGTCTGTGAATCTGAAGTTGTTCCTCTGGCTCCCCTTGATGCTGAAATGTTGATCCATTAATGACGTAGAAACACTGTAAGCCCCAACATCATCCCGTGCAAGATCTCAGACCTTAGTCGTACACAAAACCCGGGAATCTACCAATACCATATATACACATACCTCAAGCCAAAACTGATGTAAATCTGACTCTGTAATCTGAATGCCGCTAGTGGGCTCCTCCACTTGGCGCGAAGCCATAGAAAACAACATGTGATAATCCGCACAGCTCGTACAACACAAATCACAAGGTACTCCAATACCACCAATTATCCCCAATCAATACCCACCTCGTGACCTCGCCATAATATCGACGACTAGCCAACCAATTAAACCTTCTTAAGCTCGCACTCATCAACCAGATGTCGGGAACTGCTGCGCCTCCATATGAACAACTGAATACTCTCTCAATACCTCTGTATCTTCAGTCTAGACAATACGTTGAGATAATGTCTGAGTATCCCTGACGCCCTCGTAGCCCGTGTGTAGCATTACGAACCACTGGCGCATAGCGGACACTGAGAGTGCAATATCATACACGAGTGGATGTAAAGGAACATAAGTTATATACTTCGAGCTGAATCAATATCGCACGATAAGGAAAATTAAAGAAGTGGAATTTCCTAGTAGTCCTGTAGCCTCTCAAAGATAAGTACGGACGTCTCCGTACCGATCCGCGAGACTCTACTAAACCTGCTTATGACTCGTAGCACCTATGAACCTAGAGCTCTGATACCAACTTGTCACGACCCAAAATCCCTACGAAGGAATCGTGATGGCACCTAGTTACAGAAATAACATTGATATTCACTAACTTCAAATTATATAACTCTAAACAATTACAATTCCCAAAAACAGTGGTACAAGTCTTAAGCCTTTCTAGTAGTAGTTATACATAATAAATACATCACTGTTCCAGAATAAAAAGGAACAAATGGGAATAAGTAAAAACGAAGGTGACTCTGAGGCTTGCGAACGCAGCATCAGGTTTACCTTGAGTCTCCGCCGCGACGATTCGCACAGTTACTACCGATCAAATACCTGGATCTGTACAAAAAAAAATGTACAGAAGTATAGTATGAGCACACCACGGCGGTGCCCAGTAGGTATCAAGACTAACCTCGGTGGGGGTAGTGACGAGGAACAATCAAGATACCTACTAGTCAAATAAATTGAACAGGATATGATAATGAACTACCAAGATAAAGATAACAAAGTAATATCAATAGCAGGGAAAATCCGACTACAAACAGTATAGACAATGAAGGGAAACACATATAATAACAAATGATAATCAAGTAAATTAACACCAATATAACTGGGAAACAAGTAAGAATATGTTCAAACAAAGAAGGCGATGCCAACTCAATCAATCACATCATTTCTAATACACAATCCCGACCATCTCAATCATCGGTGTCTCATGCCATAATATCAATTTCCACACCTTTAGTACACATTTGTGCCCACATATTTCTCACTCACTTTGCACAACTTCATCCTCATGCTACTCAGTACATAGAGTCCATACCCAATGCAATAAAGATGTTCAAGGAGTCTCATTAATATAACATAAAGTAGATTACAACTTCTAAACCAATTAGGAAATCAACAAGAAAAGATGAAGTTATTTTTAGAATCCATTTGAATTAAGAAAATATCCTTTTCAAATAAAATACAACATCGGATGAATTATTACTTTTAATATAGGAATTAACAAATTAAAACTTAGTAGAAATTCCTTTTTTAAGTAAGATTCAATATCATCGAGTTAAGGAAATTTAATTGGGAAACTAATTAAAATAAAACATAACATTTATAGGAATTTGAATTATTGAAAGGTGTATATATACACGGCGAGTTCAAATTTAAAAATCATATATAGCAGCGTAATACTAATTCCTTTATTTTAAATCACGATATCACTAACAACTTAGCAGGACAGGAGAAAATGGTTCAACGTAGTAAATTTACTTTAAAAATTAATTCACCAGAGTAATAGTTTTAGGGAAGGATTTCAAGGAACAACGGCAAGTCAACAACTCAATGCAAATAACCCGATCCCCACAACTCAATGAAACCCGAAATACAAATTGTCAAAGTCTTAAACAAATGAACTATGGTCTTCTCAGTATTCAGCTACAACCAAACCCTAAATGAAATGTAAAACCACCGAATAACTTGTACAGTCAAAGAGGAATACATAAGCATATATATATATATATATATATTGATGCGACGCACATCCCGATCCCACCAATCCTCCCTTGTTCCTCAGAAACAATTACAATATAAGTAAACAGTATATATTTGTTGCGGCGTGCAACCCGATCCCACCAATCCTCCCTTATTCCTCCTTCACAATTACAATAAGAGTAAATAGTATACATATCACCATATCAGTAACAACATGATCATTCACCCTTATTACTCCTTGTTGCGGTGTGCAACCCGATCCCACCAGTCCATCCTTATTACTCCTCAATATATATCACCCTTATTCCTCCTGTTGCGGTGTGCAACCCGATCCCACCTGTCCACCCTTATTACTCGTTTTTGCGGCGTGCAACCCGATCCACCAGACAACATCAATTCTCCATTATTCCCCCTCAACATATCAACTACCAGACATAGTTTAAAATTAACAACAACAACAACAACAATTCAACACCCAATCACAAGGACCTCTACCACCAAGAGTATGAGTACACGGTAATAAGAGAATCACGGAAAAACCAAGAAGCACAACCTTTACAAAAACAACAAGACATATAAGGCACGTGATAACTACACCGGCAACCACAACAATTGGGACACATAGCATGTATGCACAGGGTCTTAGAGGAATTCACAATTAAGAAATAATAAAACAATAAGGAGGACAATCACTTCAATTAAGGCAATTAAGGGCCAAGTAACAAGTAAGGATTAGAGGAAAGCTAACAACATCGTATGAAACATATTCTATTAGCTATTTTAAATGCGCAGACACTCTTAAGCGGCATCCAAGTATATATCAAAGTAAAAGTAGCTTTTTCATCCTATTAAGTACGGATCAGAATGTGAGACTATTTTATTCCTTGTCATTTTAAAAGCAACACTTAACTCAGAACATGTATTTATATATGTCAGTGCAACAATATTACTTTTCAAAGAAAGCATCCCTCTATTGTTCATTTGTACCTAAAATAATAACCTAGTCAGGACACAGAAATACATTACCGAAATTCAAAACTTGAAAGCATCCCTCCACAGTCCATTTGTACCCAAAATAATGATCTAGTCAGGACAGAAAAGTACACTACTGAAATCCAAAACTAGTGTCCTTCTTTTCAGGTTTATAGAGGCACTCAAACCCTTGAGTCATATAAATGAAAAGCTAATCAAATTGTAGCTTTCTTCAACTGAATAAACCTAAATTCAGCAGTTTCACCAATTAGTTTAACGTCATTTTCATCATTCAACCATATAACCACTTACAAATATCAATCAATCAACCACTTTTAATCCCAAACAAATTTGAGGCAGCTATATGATTGCTATGAAATCATTTCGCTCTATTCTGAATTTGAAAACCTAAACGGAAAGGGGTGTGGGGGGGGGGGGGGTAGGGGGGGGGGAGGCACATCAGCTACATGTTTGTTTTCAAAAGATATAGTTATAGCGACACAACAGCAAAAAGCCCAAAGCAAAAAAGTCTCAATTGTTAGCAGGTTTGGAGGAATAAAAACAGAAGGCATTTTGGGCACAACTTCTTTCATATTCTTCATGTAGTTTACTAATTTGAAATACTCTTTTTCACCTTGAGTTATGAGTTTGGCATCAATAAATATTCCGTACAAGTCTTTCACAATTACGCAATTTAAAGGTAAATCTGGCCAAAGTCACAATATACTCCGCATTGATAAAAATATCTATAGTACGAAGCGGAGTTATTCTCTTTGATCGATCAGTTCTCAAAGAATTGAAAAATATAGATGTTGGACTACTGAAAGTTGAACTGAAAAATAAAAATAAAAAAGATAAACACATAATTTTTAAGAAAACATAAAACTCCATGACGACTAATGAACTTTACAATATTAAATAAGTAAATTTAGCAACATCGACTGGTCACTTTGGGAATAAATTTGATACTCCTACTTGATTTGGCTATAAAAATATGGAAGGGCAGAAGTTCTACATTTACACACATACACACACAAACACACACATAGAGAGAGAGAAACTGATGGAGAGAGATCTAGCACCTGAATAGTCCTCCCCAGCACCGGTCACAACTGCTGAAGCCGCCGGTTGAAGAAAGGAGCGATAGTGTGAGCGTGAGAGAGAAGAGAGAATGTGGGGAAGGAAAAGAGAATTAGAAAAATAAGGGTTTCGAATAAGTTAGGCCCAAAATAACTTAATTATCCAACTTTAGGCCTAAAATAAATAATTTCTGATTAAGTTTCGACTACTGTAGTCGAAAAATGTATATTATTTAATTAATTTTTTATTTAAAAATTTCGACTGATGTGGTTGAAAACTGTCAAGACCATTATATTCCGACTACCGTAGTCGGAAAATTATATGCGCGGAATTTTCCGCGAAACTTTACGATAATAGTGGTCGAAAACATAGTCGGCAAAATTCTAAAAAAAATATATAAATATAAATATGAATTTTCCGACTACTGTAGTCGGGAATTTATGACTGACATTTTGTAGTCGGAAATGGTAGTCGGAAAAAAGCTTTTTTCTAGTAGTGTAAAACAAGCAATTAGGAAACCTAATCATATCGGAAAACTTCCCACTTAATGAACATAAGGACCTAAGAAACCTAAAGGCAAATTCTCCACAAATAAGTCCGAGCACATACTCGTTACCTCGCGTGCACGGACTACAATTAGCATAGAAGACTCAAATCCTAAGGGGGAGTCCCCCTCACAAGGTTAGGCAAGATACTTACCTCAATCCGGCCAATTCAATACTCAATTTAGCTTTTCCTTTACCAATTCATCAATGCTCGGCTCAATCTAGCCAAGAACGACTTGAATACATCAAACAATGCAAGAGAAAACTATTTCAATTAACAAAGCTATGATTCTTATACAATTTGGAAAAAGTCAACTCTTCGGGCCCGCACCTTGTAACCCGACAAAATTTACAAAAACCGAATACCCATTCCGATACGAGTTCACCCATACAAAATTTTCATATTCCGATACCATTTGGTCCTTCAAATCATCATTTTATATTTTTGAAATATTTCACAATTCCCCCAAATTTTCCTTTTGGTTCTCATGAATTTGATGTTAAATCTAAGATATAATCACAAAATATAGTTGAAAATTAATTAAAGATACTTAACCAATGACTTGGTATGAAAATCTCTTCACAAAATCGCCTCACCTCGAAGTTAGGGTTCAAAAATATGAAAAATGAAGCAAAACTCGGAATACCAGCTTTTAGCAGGTTGCAGATGTCGCATTTTGCGACACTGGGTTCACAAATGTGAACTCGCAAAAGCGAAGAAATCTTCGCAAATGTGAAGCCTGGATTTACCCTTGCAACATCGCAATTGCGATGAAAATCTTCGCAAATGCGAAGGCCCTTCGCAAAAGCGGCCCAAAACTTCGCAAACGCGAACCTCCCCTGCCCAGACCATTTTTCGCATTTGCGAGACTAGCTTCGCAAATGCGAAGCCTGCATGTCCCAGCCATTTTCGCAAATACGATACAATGCCCGCAAAAGCGGTGGTCGCAAATGCGACCCCTTACTCGGAAATGCGAGATCAGACAACAGAAAAATAAGAAATTTTCTTCCAAAAACTCCGAAACGCTTTCGAAACTCATCCGAGCCCTCGGGGCTCCAAACCAAACACCCAAACAAGTCTGAACACATAACACAAACTCGCTCACGTGATCGGAACATCAAAATAACCCCTAGAACCACGAATTTGATGCCAAAACGCATGAAAATTATTATGAACTTCAAGAACTTATAGAATTGCAACCAAACGTCCAAACCATATCAAATCAACTCCAAACGACACCAAATTTTGCAGGCAAGTCCCAAATGACATAAGGGAGCTGTTCCAACTTTCGGAATCGCATTCTGACCTCGATAACACAAAAGTCAACTATGGGTCAAACCTCTCCATTTTAAAAACTTCAACTTTTCCAATTTTCGCCGAAATGCCTCAAATTCCCCTATGGGCCTCCAAATTCAAATTCGAATGCATGCTTAAGTACAAAATCACCATACAAAGCTACTGACATCATCCAAAACTCATTCTATAGCCGTTTACTCAAAAGTCAAATTCCGGTCAAATTCCCACCGCTTAAGCTTCCAAAACTAGATTTCTTCTTCCAATTCGACTCCGATTCATCCGGAAACAGAATCCAACCATGCACACAAGTTGATACACATAATATAAAGTTGCTCGTAAGCTTAAACTACCGAACCGGACATAATTGCTCAAAACGACCAGTCGGGTCGTTACACTTTTATAGTCTCTGTTTTGTCTATTTTGGAACTACTGGTAGTACTTGACATAAATTACCTCCCAAAACATTAACTTCCAACAAACGGTTCATTAATATCCGATATATCTCTAGAACTTCGGGCAATTATTTCGAACGTTTGATACTTAGCCATAAGTGTTTCATCCCATATAATTAATTTTGCTTTTTACTGGTCATTATTTCTGCCTTTCATCTATTCGCTGGTTCTAGTGTTGTTGTTATATTTCCATGATGGTACTAATATATTGTCTCTCTTTGTCTTTTCGTCTTCTTGAGCCGAGGGTCTTTCGAAAATAGCCTCTCTACCCCATCGGGGTAGAGGTAAGGTCTGCGTATACACTACCCTCCCCAGATCTCACTGGGTCATTGTTGTTGTTATTATTGCTTTCCTTATAAATTTAGCACAATTTCTCTGCTTTGATATATTTGTGATGGTTATTTAAGCTGTTTGAACAGCTATATCAAAACTAAAGTGGGTGGCCTCACAGTACAATCGTTATTGGTACACCACTTGCTATTATTGCTAATGCCATACCTCATGATATAATATTTGCAAATAATGCATAACATAGAAATATTATTTTGATTCCGCCAGAGGCATCTGCAAAGAATAATCTCATTATAGCATAGCCGACTCTTTATAATATAGTCTTAGAAGCTTGTTCTTATTTAGGATTTAGCTTTGACTGAGCTTCCTCAGACACTTGTATAGCATTTTGATTCTTAATAATATACTAACATTTTTACTTTGTGTTCTAACGCTCTTTTTTATGGGATAAATTTATGTACTCTAAGATTTATTTACACTTGAATAAGAATTTTACTCATATGATGAATTTAAAAAAATTGAATTGGATTCTCTTGCTAAATAATTAATTAAAAAATTTAATTATTTGGTTTTAAATTATTTTTCTATGTTGATTCAAAATCTTAATATTAGTTCATCTCTTGTTTTGATTATTTAATCTTAATTATAATTTTATCCACCATAAATTTTATTTTCAAAGAGTAAAAGATTGATATGACATTTTACTTTTAAATATTTATGTCTGTAGAATCATTATTGGTATTGAGTCTTACCAATCATTTCTCTCTCTCTCTCTCTCTCTCTCTCTCTCTCTCTCTCTCTCTCTCTCTCTCTCTCTCTCTCATACATTTATATTCTTAAATATCTTATTAGTTGTTGTTTAATAATTGAATATGTTTTTGATATTACACGAAAAATTGATAAAAAGATATATTATTTGGTCAGAAAAATAGTTCAAATATAATATAAAAATATATTATCATGGATTTTTTTTCTCAATTTCAACTCTTTATGCAGTCCATTTAATATTACTTTCATATTTTTTTGACATTATCGAGTGGTAATGTATTACCAATACAGAGGATTCTTATAAAATTAATATTATTAAACCTTCCTACATCTTTTTAATAAGAATTTAATCGACAAAATTTTATTAATTTGAAAATCTTAAATATTAAAAATTAGCATAGAAGATATTGTAGTCCAAAAATAGGTAATTGCGGTTATGTCCTTTCTCTAGGAGTTCTTCCATTTAATATTGTAGGGATATTTCGGTATATTAATATTGTATTTATGCTTTTATAATAATATTGTCACGACCCTAATTCCATAACAGGTCGTGATGGCGCCCAACACCGCTGTTAGGCAAGCCAACACCGATTAGCTAGTGAATTCCCATTTTTATTAACAATTCCAACATCTAACTTAAATTCAAAGCATTTGATAAATAACGGATTTTTTAAGGTAAGCAAAACGGAAACCACTAGAAGAAATCATAACCATAGAAATGCAACCCAAAAATCAAGTCTACTAATATGTGCCAAGATCTAGTTTCACAAGTGTGTGGGCAACTAGCAGAATATACAAAAGATGACTATCCTACTGTCTGAAATAAAATAGATAGACATAAACAAAAGAGAAACTCTGGCATGCTGCTGAACGGCTCGAAAGGGGGCAGCTCACCGTGAAGTCTCAGTTCAAGCTCAAGTATGAGCACAGGCGGGTAACTAGATGCACCTGCCTCAGATCCTGTACAATTAAGTACAGAAACTGTGTTTTGGGGCTCAATGTTGCTGAAATAGCGTAGTATGAGTACATAAACAATATGTACCCAGTAAGTATCCAGTCTAACCTCGAAGAAGTAGTGATGAGGGGTCGACTTGAAACTTACTAGGGCCAACAATAATATAGTTAAAGTGTTACGCTAAGCATGAATAGCATGAATAATAATGACAGTTTAATAACAGGAAGAGATAAGATATTCTTCATAAGTAACATGTAAATATCAGTCATATCATGTAACAACTTACATTTCAAAGCATTTAAGCAGTATAGATCACGGAGAGTCCCAAATAATTAATATACGCAATTATGCCGAGGTCGTACGGCCCGGTCAAACATAGTATTAAAATGTGCACTACGAGAGGGTTGAACGGCATGAACCATAGATGTATCTATTTACTACCGAGGCGCTCGGCCCGATCCATAATTAATAATTTATTTTTCAAGAAACACAAATTTCTCATTTATAGTCAAGTATTTCATGCAAACCTTCAAGTAAGTGAGTTGAACCTCATACAATTCCATTATAAATTTCTAACATGGTTTAAATGATTATTTTAGCAAGTAAGGGCACAACATTGCAATTATAGCTTGATGCGGATCCTAAGCTACTCGGACAATAGCATACTAGTAGCTACGTGCGGATTATCGTCACCTCGTACGTACGTAGCCCCCACAAATAGGTTCAAACATGTATTTAATTCACCTATGGGGTTAATTTCCTCTTACAAGGTTAGAAAGGAGACTTACCTCGTCTGAAGTCTACTTCCCAATTCAAGAACGCGCCCAAATCTCCAAATTTGACGCCGAACGACTCGAAACTAGTCAAACATTACATAAACTAATTAATCTATGCTCAAAGGTTCACAATTCCACCTTAAGTGATTACCCAACCTAAATCGCAAGATTCCTAAAATTCACCCCCGGGACCACATGCTCGGATTCCAGAAATTTTTAAGAAAGTTGTTACCCATAATCTTAGGAACATAAATATATGATTTCTACTAAATTCCCTAACAAATTTCGTCTCATTTTTTTTGCAAAACCCTAGGTTTTCACCTAAAACCATAATTTTTACTAATTTACATGTTATAATCTCCCCATGAACTATGTATTTAACTCACATTCTGTAGAATTTACTCACCTCAAGATGCTAAGCCGAAATCCCCTCTTTGAGAGCTCCCCAATCGCCAAAATATGTAAAGAATGGGAGGAAATTGCCTAACTCCCGTATTTAATGAAGTGCACTTCCCTAGCGATTTTTGCACCTACGGTCCCGCTTCTGCGAACGAGGGTCCGCTTCTACGGAGTTGAGCTCGGTCGGCTGGGGCCGCACCTGTGGACGGATACCCGCTTCTGCAAAAAAAGAGCCGCAGCTACGGAACCTGGGATCCTCTTCGTGGGTTGAATCTGCGAGGCTCCAACCGCACCTGCGAGCTCGCACATGTGGCTGACCAACCGCAGGTGCGGTTATGACAACAGCTGGAGCTTCAGCTCTTGCTCAAATTTTCAACTTGGTACGAGCCTCGTCCGATTGACTCTCGGGGCCCCCAGCGCCCCTCCCGAACATACCAACAAGTTTGGAATCATAAGACGGACTCGCTCGAACTCTCGGAACACCCGAAACAACATTAAAACTAAGAATCACACCCTAAAAGCAGGTGCGGTTATGACATCAGCTGGAGCTTTAGCTCTTGCTCAAATTTTCAACTTGGTTCGAGCCTCGTCCGATTGATGCTCGGGGCCCCCGGCGCCCCGCCCAAACATACCAATAAGTTTGGAATCATAAGACGAACTCGCTCGAACTCTCGGAACTCCTGAAACAACATTAAAACTAAGAATTACACCCTAAAACCAATTGAATCAAACTTATGAACTTCAAGTTGTTCAATCTACTTCCAATGCGCCGAAATGTACTTATACTACTTGGAATGGCTCCCAATTTTGGGTGGAAGTCTTAAATGACATTACAGAACTATTCCCGGTCTCGGAATTTCGTTCGGACCTCGATATCACAAAAAACCGCTCCAAATCAAATTTAAAGAACTTCTAAAAACCTTCAAGAACCAACTTTCACTATTAGGTGCCAAAACTCTCTCAGGTCACCGAAAACTCGATCCGAGCATACGCCCAAGTCCGAAATCATCACCCGAACTGTTGGAACCATCAAATTCCGATTCCTAGGTCGTTTACTCAAAATGTTGACCGAAGTCAAACTTGGCCTTTTAAGCCAACCTTAAGGAATCAAGTGTTCCGATTTCAATCCAAACTCTTCCAAATCAACCAACCATCCCAGCAAGTCATAAATCAGTAATAGCAAATCTTATTTAGGGGAACATGGTTCTAGGAAGCAAAACAACCAGTCGGGTCGTTACATTCTCCACCTTTTAAACAAACGTTCGTCCTCGAACGGGTTTAGATTCATACCTGAAGTGCTGGATAAGTACGGATATCTGCTCCGTATGTCCTCCTCGGACTTCTGGTCGCCTCCTCGACTGGTTGGCCCCTCTACTAAACTTTTACCGCGAAAATCCTCTTGGATCTCAGCTGGCGATCCTGTCTATCAACAATAGCAATTAGCTCCTCCTCATAACCCAAGCACTCATCTAGTTTAATAGTACCGAAGTCTAACACATGTGATAAGTCGGCGTGGTACCTTAGAAGCATAGACATGTGAAGAACCGGATGAACCCCTGATAGGCTGGGAGGTAAAGCAATCTCATAAGCAACCTCCCCAACTCACCTCAACATCTCAAATGGGCCTATAAATCTTAGGCTCTACTTGCCCTTCTTTTCGAATCTCATAATCCCCTACATTGGCAAGACTTTCAAGAGAACCTTCTCGCCTACCATAAATTATACATCACGCACCTTCTGATCTGCATAACTCTTCTGCCCGGAATGTGCTGTGCGGAGTCGCTCATCAATCAACTTTACCTTTTTCAAGGCATCCTCACCAGATCAGTACTCGAACCACCCGATGGGAGAACGACATCACCGTCCGTATAAAGCCTCAAATGGAGCCATCTCGATGCTGGACTGATAGCTGTTATTATAAGCAAACTCGGCCAAGGGCAACAACTGATCCCACTGCCCTCCAAATTCAATCACACATGCTCTGAGTCTGTCCGCTCAGACTGCCTGTCGGTCTGTGGATGAAATGTTGTGCTGAGCTCTACGCGGGTCCCCAACTCACTCTGTACGGCTCTCCAGAAATGGGAAGTGAACTGAGGGCCTCTATCTGATATGATGGAAATAGGCACACCGTGCAACCGAACTATCTATCGAACATAAATTTGGGCTAACTTCTCTTTAGTATAGGTAGTCGCAACCGGAATGAAGTGTGCCGACTTGGTCAACCTTTCGAGAATGACCCAAACTGCATCAAACTTTCGCAAGGTCCGCGGCAATCCAACTACAAAGTCCATAATGATGCGCTCCCATTTCCACTCAGGTATAGTCATCTGCTGTAGTAGGCCACCTAGCCTCTGTTGCTCATACTTAACCTGCTGACAGTCTAAGCACCTAACCACTTACTCAACTATGCCCTTCTTCATCCGCCGCCACACGTAATATTGTCTCAGGTCAAGATACATCTTCATAGCACCTGGATGAATAGAATACCGAGAGCTGTGTGCCTCCTCTAGAATCCTCTCCCTCAAGCCATCAACATTAGGAAAACATAGGCGACCCTGGAGTCGTAGAACACCATCCTCACCAATAGAAACCTCCTTGGCACTACCCTATAATATCGTCTCTCTGAGAATTGCCAAATGCGGATCGTCAAACTACCGAGACTGATCTGTCCCAATAATGAAGACTGGGCAACAACACATGCAAGAACTCGGCTGGGCTCTGAAATATCCAACCTCACAAGTCTGTTAGCCAAGGACTGGATGTCCAAAGCTAGTGGCCTCTCCTTTACTGAAATGAATGCCAAGCTACCCATACTCTCTACCTTCCTGCTTAAGGCATCCGCGACCACATTTTCCTTGCTCAGATGATAAAGAATGGTGATATCATAATGCTTCAGTAACTCAAGCCATCTACGGTGCCTCAAATTGAGATCTCTTTGCTTGAACAAATGCTGTAAGCTGCGATGATCAGTGTAAACCTCACATGACACCCCATAAAGGTAATGCCTCCAAATCTTAAGAGCAAGACCAATCGCGGCTAACTTTAGATCGTGCACAGGGTAATTCTTCTCATGAATCTTCAGCTGATGTGAAGCATATGCAATAACTCGGCCCTCATGCATCAATACACAACCCAAGCCGACGCGTGAAACATCGCAATACATTGTATACATCCCCTAACCGAAAGGTAACACTAAAATCGGTGTTGTAGTTAAAGCTGTCTTGAGCATTTGAAAGCTCGCCTCACAATCGTTTGACCAACGAAACGAGCACCCTTCTGGGTCAATCTAGTCAAAGGTGCTGCAATGGATGAAAAGCCTTGCACGAGCCGGCAATAATATCCTGCTAACCCTAGGAAACTCCTCAGTCACCGAAGTGGGACGTGGCCAACTCTGAACCGCCTCAATCTTCTTGACATCCACCTTAATACCCTCTCCTGACACAACATGTCCCATGAATGCCACACACTCTAGCCAAAACTCACACTTGGAGAACTTAGCATATAGCTTCTGTTCTCGCAATGTCTGAAGCACCACTCTCAAATGTTGCTCGTGCTCCCCTAGGCTATGTGAGTAAATCAAGATGTCATCAATGAAGACGACAAACAAGGAATCAATATAAGGCCTGAACACCCGGTTCATCAAATCCGTAAACGTCGTTGGGGCATTACTCAAGTAGAAGGACATCACTAGAAACTCATAATGGCCATGTCTAGTACGAAAAGCAGTCTTCGGAACATCTGAGTCCCGAATCTTCAACTGATGGTACCCCAATCGCAAGTCGATCTTAGAAAACACCCTACACCCTACAACTAGTCAAAAAAAATCATCGATACGCGGCAACGGGTACTTGTTCTTGATGGTGACTTTGTTCAACTGGCGGTGATTAATGCACATCCGCATAGTTCCATCTTTCTTATCTACAAATAATGCTGCTGCACCACAAGGTGATACACTTGGTCTGACAAACTCCTTTGCTAATAACTCCTCAAGCTTCTCCTTCAGCTCTTTCGGAGCCATACGATACGGTGGGATCAATATAGGCGGGTTACCTGGAGCCAAGTCAATACAGAAATCAATATCACGATCCGGTGACATGCCTGGAAGGTCAGAAGGAAACACATCGGCAAATTCTCGGACTACCGACACTGAACCAATCGTTGGAGACTCGGCGGTGGTGTCCCAAACATAAGCTAGATAAGCCAAACAACCCTTCTCGACCATATGTTGAGCCTTCAAAAAAGAGATGACCCGACTAGATGTACTAACGGGGAACCCATCCATTCCAACCTCGGCAACTTTGGAATCGCTAAAGTAACAGTTTGGCATGGCAATCAAGGATGGCGTGATATGGGGATAATAAGTCCATGCCTAGGATGACCACAAAGTTGGTCATATCAAGTAACAGGAAGTCCGCTCTAGTGTCGTAACAACAGAATGTGACCACACAAGACCAATAAATCTGATCCACAACCACAAAATTGCCCATATGAGTGGACACATAAACATGAGTACCCAAGGACTCACGAGGAATATCCAGGAAATGAGCATACAGAGATGATACATATGAATAGGTTGACCCTGGATCAAATAGTATTGAAGCATCCCTACCGTAGACGAAAATAATACCTGTTATTATGACCCGCAATATTACATCGATATCACGTCTCGCAGTATTATATTACGATGATATTACGCCTTGCAGTATTATATTACGACGATGTTACGCCTTGCAATATTACATTACGATGATGTTACGCTTCGCAGTATTAAATTACGACAATGTTGCACCCTGCAGTATTGTACGTTGAATTTATCGTAAGGTAATTGACATCAGTACAAGGAAAAGATTATTTGGAAATTATAAGGATTATGCTATTTCAAACAAGTGATGGGTAAATTCGTGAAGGTGAGAGGGGAAGCAAGTCAAAGAAAATGAATTTTTGTCCAAATTTGGCATGATGGGATAAAATACGAGCCGAGCGTTAATACCCGATATTTATGGATTAGTGCCATACAAAGTGCTACATGACCGTGATAGTAAGGTGTACAAGGTATGTTAAAAGTGGATGAAATTCTAAGTGATTTGAGATAATTCTTAATTATGTGAGTAATTGATCAATTATTAGTTAATGAGAGATTAACAAGTTAATCAAGTGATTAGTGGATAATTATCCAAATATTTGGATAAATGTTACATCTCCAAACGTGGCAGCCCTTTATAGACAACCTAATGACTAATTAAATAAGGTGGAGAGGTGTCACAATTTGACCAAGAAAAGTGACACCAATCTTGGAATGTGGGGCCCACCCAAATATTAAAGATAATAGCCAAAATCAAGCAATATTTTCTAGTCTCTGAAGCAAAATTTCAGCAAAACTTTTCATTTTCTTGTAACGTCATTTCCATTCTCTTAAGAAGAGTTTTCAGTAAGCCTTCTATCCCATAAAGTAAATCCTAAATCTCTTCAGAAAGAGTTTCAACAAAAGATGATTTTGCAATAGCAACGTTGTTGCTTTGAGCATTACATACGGATTGCTCTCTATTTCGATCTCGCAGTTACATATTTTGTCGTAATTAATGTGTGTTAGAGGGATTGTCAAGAGAATCGACTCAGGTATGTTAAGGCTATCCCTTCTTTCTTTTGGCATGATCTATATGACACAAACGAAACGAGCAAATGCGCAATTTCCATAAATGACTTTATTCATAGAAATGCTAGAGATGTTTATGTTCTTGATTCTCCATGTGTCATATTATTCTATCATCTATTCACGGGTATCAGATAAATACGTAAGTTGAAAAAGTTTACTTCATGATATTATTCAAAGTCATAATAGTCTTATGACACTCCAAGAGATTTTATTGACGTACTTCTCATGCATTGCATTCATGTACATTGACCCATGACCAGATGGCGTTATATACACGTATATATGTATATATATGTATATGGGATATGGGAAATGTTATGGCGTTATATACGCACCACCACCTGATCAGCTGGTATACGTTGACGATTTGCCCACAGTGGCCGAGATGATATGATGGGATGCCCTCAGAGGCTTGATGATGTTATGAACACATGTACCTATGCACGACATGACATTCATATGCATATGCATGACACTATAAGCATTTCATGATTTATAGAGTTATCCAACTTACAGGTCGAGTCATTTACTCTATATTTCTTCCATGTCTTTTATGTAATTATTTATGTGCCTTACATACTCGGTACATTATTCGTACTGACGTCGCTTTTGCCCGGGGATGCTGTGTTTCATGCCCGAGGTCCTCAGCTTAGCGGAAGATGTTGGTGCGCTCCATTTGCTCCGGAGTTTCTTATTTGATCAGTATGATTTAGACGCGTATTGTTTGTATGGCGAGGCCCTGTCCCGGCCTTTATGTTAAGTATGTACTCTTAGATGCTTGTAGACAGATGTCATGTATACGGATGCTTGTATGGCCTTGCCGGCCTATGTTTTGAATTTACAAATAATCATGTTGGCCTTATAGGCCCGTACATCACATGTATAAGTTTTCATATTAGGTTGGGTCGTCCTACATTGAGTATTCCCCTTTGTTTATTCTGGTTAGCCCATGACGGCCCGTTTGGCCAATTTTCCAATGAAAGTACAACAAGAAAGATATATTATGTTGGTACTCGGCAAAGTAAGGTACCGGGTGCTCGTTGCGGCCCATAGGTTTGGGTCGTGACAAAAGTGGTATCAGAGTAGTTCTGTCCTAGGGAGTCTAGAAGCCGTGTCTAGTAGAGTCTTGTTTATGGGTGTGTCGTGCACCACACTTGTAAGCAGGAGGCTACAGGGCATTTAGGACTATCACTCTTTCTTCTTACTCTAGATCGTGTCATAGAGCTCAATTGTAAGAACTCAATTTCCTAACTCTATCTTATTTGTAACTCGAAGATACCTACATCTAGAAAGACGGTTGGTAAGAAATATAGCTGTGGAAGAGTTGAGTCAGAGGAACTCAATTTTTGCATCATGCTTATGATGGATAAATATGAGGTATCTAGCAAATCATGTGTATACTAAGATGTGTAAGCTTCTTGATAAGGATCCCTAAGGCAAGAATGCCTATCCACTCTTACGGCAAAAAGGAATAAGAGAATCGAAAGGTAGACACAAGTTTCAACAAGTAAAAGAAGCAAGGTGAAGAAAGGTACGGGGTACCTAGTTAATGAAGATTAACAGTATTTACAATTCAAGCAGAGAAATATAAGCATTCCGAGAAACCTTCAATTGCAACAGAGATATGTACAATTAGTCACACACATCTCAATTATGCTCCATGGGAGCTAACAGAAGTAGTATAAGAGGAAGACGGGATATCAGGATCCGGCTGGGGTTAGAGTAACCCAAAATGATGGATGAATTATTTATGTCAGTTGATATTTCCGAAGAATATTGCAAATGTGCTAATATATCTCCTCGTGAGATACCCAGATGTTGCACTCTAAAATAGTACAGCTAGATATGAGCACTACGAAGATAGGCACTAAAAGACTGAAAGGGATAAATATTACCTTAGTGTGACTCTCGTCCCTAGTAGAGAGAGGACGTTGAGCAACCCGAAGAGCTGATGAATGAATCAAGGAGACTAAAAGAGAAAGAATGTCGTGTTGAAATTTTCACAAGAAAGGAATAGGCAGACATATTAGCAGAGTAATGAGAAGAGAGATAAGGAAGAATTATGAGTGAGATGTGATTCATGGATGACAACGGTAGAGTATTACAGAATCTATACTCAAATGAAGAAAGAGACAAAAGGTGATGGGCCTTAAGACAACAAAAGAGTATAGGCCATACAGACACATCCTCATTTCAAGAAATAAGTTCGCAACTCTAATGTGATTAACAGAAGGAAAAGTTAGACCCCAGATTAATAGAAATCAATATGGACTGGTGAACAAGATAAACTAAACATGAATTAGGGACTGAGTGATTTGATAACAGTCAACATCATGAGAATTTCAGATCACGTTCCGGCGATAATAGAATGGACAACAGAAGAAGATACATGAGAAATTTAGAGAATGGTCATTCAGGAAGACGCTTCCCTAAGGCAAGCAATGGGAGCAAAGTTAAGCTTAAGGGAATGTATGTGCCAGTTACACTAAGTGTCACCATCGTGAGTAAGGAATTTTGTTATCCTTGGTACAGAAGGATTACCATAAGGCGAGTAAGGGTTATCGATTATGTGAAAAGATGCCAAAGATGAAAAGGTAAAACATCTACAGGCAGGTCGTCGTAGCTCCAACTCTTAGTACTCCCCTAAAGGGGGGAATATGGAATGGTGTGGCATTAAGTCAGAATTAAGTGGATCTAGTAAATATGGAATGATAAAGGAAGAATGCGATAAAAATGAGAAAGGGATGAGATTGCACTTATTCAAATGTTACATATATGCTATGATTCTAGAACACTATGTAAGCACGACGCCAAGAAAAGGAAGTAAGGGTTCTTGCCCGGGTTGTTTTTGATAAATAAGGAGCTAGTAAGACAAAGGAAATAACCCAAGAAAGATTACGCGGAATATGGATATGAGAAAGGGCCAATGAGTAGTTAATAGTTGATTCAGGAAGAACCTACTCATGACTAGACAAGAGATTATAGACAAATCAGTAGATCATGCAAGATAAATATAGTGAACCCTAACATGGAGAATTCGGCCTTACAGTGATGTCATTATAATACTGGAGATGTATTCAAATAAGAGTCGGGGTAGTTAAAGGTAGTGTATGAATGTTACGGGAATAAAAGAGAGTGCCACTAGGAAGACAGTCAAAATACTAGTTCAGAGGCAACCCTATACATGCACAAGGGCGTGGAGATAAGTAACTACGAATAATTATAGGAAAGGAAGGACATCAAAAGGTCCGTAATAAGCTCACAACTTTGCAAGAGTCAGAGGGTCCTCCCTAAATACTACTATGAAAGACTAGCTGAGAAAGTAAGGAAGAAGGCTTCAATCCAAGCTCAGTGACCTAAGGAGGGAATGGTCTCATAACGATTGTCTCACAACAATATTGTATGCACTCCATAAGAAAATGGCACCTACTGTGGCTAATGAACGGGAAGTAAAATTAGAAGTGATATCCAAGATCATATGAGTTGTACGGGATTCCAGTATGCGTGGGCACTAAGATAAGCTAAGTATGCACACGAAAGGGGAAAGAAAGACCAGGAAAAGTAAAAGCTTATGTTTAAAGAAAGATGAGAAGGAACAAAAGGAATTATTCGATCAATGATCCAGAGTTAGTTACGTTATGCACGCACTTAAGAGTTTGGAGTTTTATACATGCAGCATATACACCCGTAGAAGATTCTAGTATAAGTTAAAAGAAAAAGCTGAGCCCAGGTCATAGACAAAGGATTTGGTTGTTAGAGGATTGTATCATAGATATTCCAGAGTCCCCTTTCCGTCTTTCGGTAGCATAAAGAAAATAGATTCAAATTGACAAACCAAAGAAAAAGTTTTTTGTTTTAGTTCGACCTGTCGTCACAGTCCATGAAAGGCTAAAGTAATAACTAATACCATGAGCCGCAGATTGGAAGATAGCTTAAGCCTAAATATTGATCAGAAGGAAGAAGAAAATAAAGAGTTACATCAACGAAGTAAATCAAGAGTTTGATTATTGGACCCAGAAAATTATAGACCTCGTGATTGAGAATATTGCAAGATCACTCTTAATATCATAGTTACAAGACAAATAGTACAACAACCATATTCTGTAACGGCTCTACGATAAAGCTAGTTAAAAGTGTACTAGCCTCATCAGAAGTCAGTATGAAGCTTCCATCGGATGTGTATACACCAGAGGTGCAAGTATTATAATAGAGCTTCAAGTTGTGGATGTGAATTATACCTATGTGGAAGGGAGGTCATGAAAGAGATAGAAGATGTGATGTGAGATTTTAAGGTAAGTAAGTTAAAGGTGAACAACGTACGAGATACTCAGGTGTAGAAGATCGTGAATAGTCTATGCTTCGGATAGAAGGCTAGAAGCACTAGGATTTAATATCCAGGAATGATAGCAACATCGTCAATGGCGTACCTTCCAACCCATGGTTTCTAAGTACCGAGAGATCTAGTCAAGAGAGTAAAGAAGAGTTAGAGACGGTGTGATATCTCGCTTGATGTTCCAGAATAACACAAGGAAATCTATGGTGCAAGCAAGTTGAAGGAAGGTTACGAGTAGTATAAATGGATATGTGGAGGTCGCAAGATAAAGTATGGTAAAGTGACAAGGTTTTAGGAAGACAGGAGTAAGGATAAGAAAAGGAGAGTGAGAAGGTGACGAGAATGGATAAGTCCTCGGGATTAAGCCCATGAAAACAAGAAGAGCTGAGGGTTTCTCTAAGTTATAGAAAGCTTAATATAACCTGAATGAACTCAAAGGAGTCTAAGACTAGTGCATTTAGAATAGATGTAATGCTGCCCTAGTAAGAATAAGGGTGTAATTGTGACAGATAAAGGATGACGTTTGGACCTTCAATTGAGTAATGATTTGAAGAGGATTTCACGAATTGTACGGAATTAAAATACCCACGTAAGGTGAATCACATTGGATGCTATAAAATATAATTATTGAAGTACAGTATCGCCCCTAAGTGGATCAGAAAAATCACTTCAAATATTCCTCGATGCAACATAAGCCCTAGTGACAATGTATTACGCAAGAAGTTTCAAGTTATCACTGAAAGATTATAGATAAACATTGAGGTGAATCGACAATGGATGGATAAAAGTTACAAAGAATGAGATGAGATTAGGCAATCATTCCTAAGATGAACAGTAATGAGGAAGCATTAAAGGACTTAGACTTATACATATATGATAAGCAGCGAAAGAGTAACCTGGAGTTTGGTCGTAGACCTCTGTAACTATAAATTGAAGTAAGAGTCGTTGTATAGTATGACCCAGCTAGATGCAGTAAAGTCATACGGATGGATAAACGGATCTATGAAATAAGATATAGCAATATTCGTAAGTTCAACAAAGTATCGAGCAAAGAACTTCAAGTATACCTATAGATGCCCAGAGAGGCATCATATTAAGCCTTGTATATGTTTACTAAGTAAGGCCTAGAGATTGGCTAAAAGCTGGAGGAAAAAAGGAGAGAAGAGTCGCATAGGCACACTTACAAGGTCAGTATCGTAGAGGCTGCATGATAGAATGTAGCAACAGTTACGAGATTGGATGGAATTCAATCATAAGTCATAGCGTAGGAAAGAGGCCTAAAGGGGGGAATGCCCTGGCCTTTGGAATTATTCACAGAACAACTGCCTAAATGGCAAGGAGAGTATTAAGGTATTCACAAGAGCTATAAGTTATGAAAATGATAAGAGCATCAGTCAACATTCGAGGACGAATGTTCCAAAGGGGGGAATGATGTTACGCCCTGCAATATTACGTCGATATTACGTCCCGCAGTATTATATTACGATGATGTTACGTCCTGCAGTATAAAATTACGATGATGTTACGCCTTGCAGTATTATATTGCAACGATGTTACGCCTTGCAATATTACATTACGATGATGTTTCATTTCGCAATATTAAATTACTATAATGTTGCACCCTGTAGTATTGTAAGTTGAATTTGTTGTAAGGTAATTGACATCAATCCAAGGAAAAGATTATTTGGAAATTATAAGGATTATACTATTTCAAACAAGTGATGGGTAAATTCATGAAGGTGAGAGGGGAAGCAAGTCAAAGAAAATGCATTTTCGTCCAAGTTTGGCATGTTGGGATAAAATACGGGCCGAGCGTTAATACCCGATATTTATGGATTAGTGCCATACAAGGTGCTACATGACCATGATAGTAAGGTGTACAAGGTATGTTAAAAGTGGGTGGTATTTTAAGTGATTTGAGATAATTCTTAATTATGTGAATAATTGGTTAATTATTGGTTAATGGGAGATTAACAAGTTAATCAAGTGATTAGTGGATAATTATCCAAATATTTGGATAAATGTTACATCTCCAAACATGGAAGCCCTTAAAAGACAACCTAATGACTAATTAAATAAGGTGGAGAGGTGTTACAATTTGACCAAGAAAAGTGACACCAATCTTGGAATGTGGGGCCCACCCAAATATTAAAGATAATAGTCATAATCAAGCAATATTTTCTAGTCTCTGAAGCAAAATTTCAGCAAAACTTTTCATTTTCTTCTAACGTCATTTCCATTCTCTTAAGAAGAGTTTTTAGTAAGCCATCCATCCCATAACGTAAATCCTAAATCTCTTGAGAAAGAGTTTCAACAAAAGATGATTTTGCAATAGCAACGTTGTTGCTTTGAGCATTACATACGGATTGTTCCCTATTTCGATCTCGCAGTTACATGTTTCGTCGCAATTAATGTGTGTTAGAGGGATTGTCAAGAGAATCGACTCAGGTATGTTAAGGCTATCCCTTCTTTCTTTGACATGATCTATATGACACAAACGAAACGAGAAAATGCGCAATTTCTATAAATGACTCTATTCATAAAAATGCTAGAGATGCCTATGTTCTTGATTCTCCATGTGTCATATTATTCAATCATCTGTTCATGGGTCTCAAATAAATACGTAAGTTGAAAAAGTTTACTTCATGATATTATTCAAAGTCATAATGGTCTTATGATACTCCAAGAGATTTTATTGACGTACTTCTCATGCATTGCATTCATGTACATTTACCCATGACCAGATGGCGTTATATACGCGTATATATGTATATGGGATACGGGAATGGTTATTGCGTTATATACGGACCACCACCTGATCAGCTGGTATACGTTGATGGTTTACCCACAGTGGCCGAGATGATATGATGGGATGCCCTCAGAGGCTTGATGATGTTATGAAGACATGTACCTATGCACGACATGACATTCAAACGCATATGCATGACACTATAAGCATTTCATGATTTACAGAGTTATCCAGACTTACAGGTTGAGTCATTTACTCTATATTTCTTCCATGTCTTTTATGTAATTATTTATGTGCCTTACATACTTGGTACATTATTCGTACTGACGTCCCTTTTGCATGGGGACGCTACATTTCATGCACGCAGGTCCCGATAGATAGGTCGAGAGTCCTCCAAGTAGGCTATCAGCTTAGCGGAAGATGTTGGTGCGCTCCATTTGCTCCGGAGTTGCTTGTTTGGTCAGTGTGATTTAGACGCGTATTGTTTGGTATGTCGGAGCCCTGTCCCAACCTTTATGTTAAGTATGTACTCTTAGAGGCTTGTAGATAGATGTCATGTATACGGATGCTTTTATGTCCTTGCCGGCCTATGTTTTGAAATTACAAATAATCATGTTGGCCTTATAGGCCCGTACATCACATGTATAAGTTTTCATATCAGGTTGGATCGTCCTGCATTGAGTATTCCCTTATGTTTATTCTAGTTAGCCCATGATGGCCCGTTTGGCCCATTTGCCAATGAAAGTACAATAAGAAAGATATGTTATGTTGGTACTCGGCGAAGTAAGGTACCGGGTGCTCGTTGCGGCCCATAGGTTTGGGTCGTGACACCTGTGATCACGGTATCTGAGGCTAATACATCTGGTCTGGCCGGAAAAGCATATTATATGGCTGGAGCGCCGGTTGGCTGGCCTCCGCTTGACTGAACATTATCTGGCTGACCTCCCCCTGCCTGGCCTCCACCTCTAGGACGGCCCCTACCAGTCTGCCCTCAGCCTCTGTGCGGCAGACAACCAGTGCTGTAATCATGGTCTGCTGAGCCTGCTGCACTACCTTGACTTGAAGCCTAGGGCAGTATCTCCTCATGTGACCAAGATCTGCGCACTCGAAATAGCCCCTCGATGCGGTGACCTGCTGCCCTGATTTCTGACCCTGATGGCCTCTAGACCCACTGGAAAAGCCTGAATAGCCGGTGGGCGGTATGAACTCTCCGCCATGGCACTAATATAGGAGCTGGAAGAACCCTCGTGACCTGAGTACCCACTGGAAGAACCCTAGATGGCTGGTGGGCGGTAAGAGCTCTCTGGTATGGCGCTGAAATAGGGGCGCGCTGGAGTACCTCGAGGAGGTGGTGGTGCTGAATATGGAGGCCTGCTAGGCTGACCCCTCCTAAACTGACCTCCGTCCCTAGCCGGGACACCTCTAAACTCTCTAGAGAAATGGGCCCTCTTGTCCTACTGCATCTGCTCTCTACCCCTCTGATGGTAGCCCTCAATCCTCCAAGCAATCTCCACTACCAGCTGATAAGAAGTCCCCATCTCAACCTCTCGGGCCATATTTGCCGTAATGCCGGAGTGCATCCCCGCAACAAACCTCAGCACTCTCTCTGCGTCCATAGGAAGTGTCATAAGTGCATGGCGAGACAACTTAGAAAACCTTGCCTCACAGTCGGTCACTGACATCTAACCCTGCTCAAGCTGATACCGCAACTCTTCCCTCTCGGAGGGTGGAATATACCTATCCAAGAAAACCAGTGTGAATTGGACCCAAGACATGGGAGGGGAACTCGCTGGTCTGCCAATAATATAAGACTGCCACCATCTACGGGCCCTGCCCTTCAGCTGGAAAGTTGTGAAGTCAACCCTATGAGACTCCAATATCCTCATGTTGTTCAGTCTGTCCCTACACCTATCAATGAAATCCTGGGCATCCTCATGACGCTCACCTCCGAAGACAGGTGGGTGTAGCCTAGTCCATCTGTCCAATAACTTCTGCGGATCACCTTCCGCAGCTGGTCTGGGCTCAGGTGCCACTGCTGCAACTGGCTAGGCCCCATCCACAAGTAGTGCACCCAAAGTCTGATACACTGCAGCTGCATGCCAAGAGCCTGGGTAGTAGGGGTCTCTGCTCCCCCTCCCGCCTTAGATATGCCTAGGTCCGCTGGAAATAAACCAGCCTGGGTCATAGAGTCCATGAACCACAGCATACGGCCCATGACCTCCTAAAAGCCCGGTGTTGTCATGAAATCCGCCGGGGCGGGCTCTGCTGCGGGCACCTCGCCCTGCTCCTCAATGATGGGATCCTCTACTGGATCCGCCGATGGTGCAACTGGGACAACTCTGGGATGTCCTCGTCCCCTACCTCGGGTCGGTGCCCTCCCCCGACTTTTGCCTCTGCCACTAGAAACGGGGGGAGCAGCTCCTCCCGGGTCCGGAACGTCTGCTGTACTCGTCCTCACCATCTATGAGAGAATAGAAGTAAAAAACTTAGTATACCACCAGCTGCATGATAGAAAATGAATGAACAGTAGTTTCCTAATACCCTATGGCCTCTCGAAGATAAGTACAGATGTCTCCTAACCGATACGCAAGACTCTATTAGGTCTGCCCATGACTTCTGAGACCTAAGTGAACCTAGTGCTCTGAACCATGTTGTCACGACCCTGATTCCATTATAGGTCGTGATGACGCCAAACACCGCTGTAGGCAAGCCAACACCGATTAACTAGTGAATTCCAATTTTATTAAACAATTCCAACATCTAACTTTACTTAAATTCAAAGAATTTGATAAATAACAGATTTTTAAGGTAAGCAAAACGGAAACCACTAGAAGAAATCATAACCATAGAAATACAACCCAAAAATCATGTCTACTAATATGTGCCAAGATCTAGTGTCACAGGTGTGTGGGCAACTAGCAGAATATACAAAAGATGACTATCCTACTGTCTGAAATAGAATAGACAAGCATAAACAAAAGAGAAACTCTAGCGTGCTGCTGAACGGCTCGAAAGGGGGCAGCTCACCGTGAAGTCTCAGTCCAAGCTCAAGTATGCTCACCGGGCAGGTAACTAGATGCACCTGCCTCAGATCTTGTACAATTAAGTACAGAAGCATAGTATGAGTACATAATGTAACGATAGTTTCATGAGTTACCGCTCTGTTTCCCCCATTTCTGCTTCTTTATGTGTTGTTCAGCTGTATTTCATCGTATCGTGTTGGTTGGTTTGGGTTCGGAGGGGTTTTGTAGAGGAAAGAGACACTTAGTCTCTTTTGAGTAAACTTCAGTGGAAAAGTCAATTGGATGTTGACTTATGGGCAGAAGGTCTCGAACTCCCCAATTTTGGCCGTATACAGATAGTCCCCGCATTCTTTAGAATGAAAAGATAAGAAACGATCTTGATCTCGACTTTCTCGAACCTCATGTGATGACGTCATGCTCGTGACGTAAGCGTTCCATGTGACTGAAAGCATCCCATCAGTTCGTCTCCCTAGAAGCATTGATTATACCGTCAATTCATTTTTCCAAAAGGCGTTAATTGCGCCATCGATCCGTTTCCCAGAAAGCATTGATTGCATCGTTGATAAGTTTCCCCAAAGGCATTGATTGCGCCGTTGATACGTTTCCTCAAAGGCATTGATTGCACCATCGGTTACGTCACTATCCCTCTATAAATGGGGGGTTGCTTGAGCCCAGACTTCACTCAACCTTTCTTCAACATCCTTTGGCCCTTTCCCTTCTCTACACTTCTTCCAAACTCCTAATTTTGTGGTTCAAACTCGTGACCATAAGGTCATACGGCAGCAACTTTGTCAGTTATGCCATGGCTCTTTTTCAAAGCCTTTCCTTACTGAGTGGGATTATACTGAGTTGTTGTTGTTGTTGGCTCGAAATAATGAGGGAAGGGCCTCAAATTCTTCCCGTATCGGAAGATATGTGGACCGTGAACCGCTGCTCATCTCTCTTAACTTCAACCTGGTGTGGTGCCTCATTCCTTTTGCTTTCTATGGAGTGAGGTGGCATTATCTACTAACCTTTGCATCCCACACCGGTGCAATGTCTCAAGAAGTGGCTTCACAATAGTAGTGCTGATGAGACCCATACTCGCCAAAATTTTCACCAAGCCACAATTTTCCTTGCTTGTTAAAATCTTTTGCTCTTTGATAGGCTATAGACTATCTTTCATCTATTGCTACTTCGGAGGAGATTCTCGAAGATATCACTCTGATGATCGAAATGGGGTCCCCAAGGAAATGGTTCTAGCAGATGTCGCTCCCGAGGATATACCCTCGAAAGTAGATTAGGCTTTTTAGCTGTTGTTTTTTGCTTCTTTATTTCTGTGTAAGGACCCCTCGCGAGCTTTTGTAATCGTCTTTTATTAATACAAAAGTTTCTTCGATTTGCCTTCGACTTGTGCTGAACTTCCATTTTGCCTTCGATCGGTCCGAATACCGGACCCGAATATAGTAATCCCTTTGGCTCTCGATTGGTTAATATGATATTCCTTGAAACTCTTTGTCATTCCTCAGACTAAGTCTGGATTGATCTGATACAAACTTAGGTCGCCGGGACTTCTAAGTTCGAATTGAGTGTGAGCAGGGTCTCGATTTTCTTTGAAATAAAGCTTAGCCTTTTTAGGCCTCGTTGCTAGTCCTTGAGTGAGAGTTTGCTTGAACTCGGGTGGCCTCTAACTGAGGGAAAATTTGCTTTGAACTTAAAATGAAGATAGCTCTAAGGCGTTATAGATAGTCCCTATGTGAGGATACACTCGAACTCGGGTGGCCCTTGGGCTAAAATAATCGAAAGAGCGTTTAAATTGAACTTGAGGTGAAGATAGCCCTGAGGCTTTATTAATAGTCCCCGAGCGAGGACTGCTCGAACTCGGGTAGCCCTTGGGCTAAGTAGTCGAGCGAACATTGGATCGAACTCGAAGTAAAGATAGCCCCGAGGCTTTATGAATAGTCCCCGAGTGAGAACTAGCTCGAACTCGGGTAGCCCTTTGGCCAAAATAATCGAATGAGCGTCTGCTCGATCTTGAGATAAAGATATCCCTGAGGTTTATTAGTAGTCCCCGAGCGAGGACTGGCTCAAACTCGGGTAGAATCTGTTTGAACTTCAAAATAAAGATAGCCTTAAGGCTTTATATATAGTCCCCGAGTGAGAACTGGCTCGAACTCGGGTAGCCCTCGGGCTTAAAATAATTGAGAGAATGCTTGCTCGATATCGACTCGTAGATTGTTCTTTAATAATTTCCCACAATCTGGTTCCCGATGCCTGGGTCCTGATGTCAACATCATGACATAAACAGTTGAAGAGACTGAAGGATCGTTTTTTTGCACGATTCCCAAAAGCATTAATTATAGGCGGCCAACGGTCGATTTTTTGGCTTTCTCAGCACGCTCAAACGATCTTTATAAATAGACAAATCCCCACCATTTTGCCGATGTTACTCTCTTAGTGCTTCCAAGATTTCATTTGGCCCCTTTTAATTTCTTTGAACTCTCCCTTTTCATTCCTAACGACATTTTCCATTTTCTCATATCTTCCGCTTTAGAAATGACAAAAACTTCTAAAATCGCTCCTCAAAAGGAAAAAGCTTCATTGTCTTCTCGAACGACTAAAGGTAAAACGGTAGTTCCTCCTAGTATCGAGGAGTTCACTCCCGGGCCTTGTGATACATCCTCTGATTTCCAATTTGAAAACCCCTTCTCCGTTCCGGGACGATACGAACCCATGCCTCGATATATCAGTTTAATAACTGAAATCGAGAATGTGAAGGTCGATTGCCGTTGGGGGAAGGCGGTGCAAGTAGAGATTCCTTCGTGAGGAGAAGACATAACCAAGTACAAGGCCGGTTTCCTTAATGTATACGCATATCCCTTCACCTTGGGCCCAGTAGAAGCCTCTTTACCATCAATAGATCCAGTGATCCTTGATTTCTGTAGCCGATATCAGGTGACACTTGGACAAATCTACTCATCATTCTGGTGCATTATTTACATGATTAGGTATTTCTCAAACATGGCCGAGGGGATGCCTTTTACCCTCGACCATTTAATTAGACTGTACAGCCCCTGACTTTATCGATGTGGCCTGATTAAGCTGAAATGTCGATCCCCGTAGGCTTTTTTTGCTAGCATTGATGAAGAAAAAGGCCGAGCGTGAATGAGCTGCTTTATCTGAGGCAGGACCTCGGACCTGATCCCTGCTTAGAGAATGCCATTCCCTAAGAAATGGAATATGAATCATAAGTGAACATGTTCCGCTGATCGAATACCTTTACTTGACTTTGAATTAACTTTCTTCTATGATACAGTCATCGAGTGGTACCCTGGTGCTATCAATGATCACCCGAGCTGGGTCCGATGACTTGATTCGATCTGCCCATATGCTAAGCGTGTGTGGCGCGATCTGGCTAAGGCCCGTTGGGAGGCCAAAAATCATGGTGAGTTTTTATCTCTGTTCATACTTGATCTCTTTAGAGAAGACGTCTCTCTCTAGCATTCTCATCCTTTGTGCCTTTGTAGGCCTTAGAGAGGCCGTTTTGATGAGGGAACCTCCGCTTGGGGAAGCAGATACCCCAAAGCCTGCCAAGGAGAAAAAGAGTAAGAAGAAATCACCGGTCGGGTCCCCGAAGCCAAAAAAGGCTAAAACGCGAAAGACCAAGGCCGATTCAGTGGCCTCAGTTCGGGAGGCGGCTGAGAGTCTTTGTGCCGAGGGAGAAGAGAGTGATGACTGCCCGTTAGTACTCAGGGGAAGAAGAAATGTTGTATCCTCGAAATCTACTGAGCTGAAGGTGACTGAGTCGGAGGCCGCCGAGGTGGTCCCGCCCGAGATGAGGGGATTTCGGGCGAAGTCCCCGTGCCGACCAACGACCTAAGCGCATTTGGTACCGAGGGGCACCTGGCTGATGAACCCGAAAGAACCAATGATTAAGCCCTTTGGAGGGGGGAGAGGACCCCCATTGAATCAGTCGAGGTAATCAATGTAGATGAGCCTCTACCGGGCCCGTCATTCTCTCCTGGGCAGATACGGGATGCCCAAGATATGAAAATTATCGTCGAGGGGGAATCCCCGGGAGAGAACAGTATGTTTGAAGGATATTTTGCTGGGGTTGAGGAAGGCCCTGATATCGACGCCTCGTTGATCTTTGAAGAAGCCGAGAAGCTTCGACAATAGGTAATCTTGACTTGACCACCATATTTTGAGTTTCGATTCTTGTTTTTCCGACTTTCTTCCTCTGTATTTTCAGGCCTTAAAGCTTTCCAACCAAGCCTTTTTCAAGTCACAAGCGGAGTTGGCTCGTTGTGAGGACGAATTTAGGAAGCTCGTTTCTGAATTGGGCGAACTTAAGGCCCTTAATGCCCAAAAGGATGGGGAGCTAGGTGACCTTCGAGCTCATTTGGAGAGGATATCTCGAGAGCGGGCCGATCTCAATTGGCAGGTAATACGACCCTTGTGGGCTTATTTTTGTGCTTTAGTCAATATAGTGTTTGATATCTTAATTTGGCTTTTTCAGCTTAAGCAAAAAGATGATTTAATGAGAGAGGAGCTTAGAGCTAGAGATACCAAAATCCTTGTGCTGAAGTAGTGCATGGATGAGGTGTCTTCCGGTAGAGAAGCTCTTCGAGAGAAGCTGGCCTCGGTTGAGTGCCAACTCCAAGGGGAGAGGGAAGAAAGCTGCTAGTACAAAGACCTCCATGCTGAACTAGTCGTTGAGCTATCTGCAGCTAAGTCCGACGCCGCTGAGCTCACGTCCTCATACAGAAAAGATGCTACTACTACGAATGATTGAGCCAGGAAGGTATCCGAAGAGGTCGAGCTTAAACTGTCCCGAGCCTTGGAACATGCTCGATTAAGATCTTGGAGACAGGCTCTCGAGGATGTATGTGCAGGGGGCATTAATTTGTCTGCCGAGATTGAGAGGGTGAAGGCCCTAGAGGAAGAATCAGCAACTCTGCTTTCCCCCGAGGATGGTTCAGCCAGTGGTTCGACCAGCGGCTCTGAGGACTATGAAGATGAAGGTGAAGTCCCCGAGGGGGAGGAGGCCGTTGATGATCCGGGGGTCGAGGGCCAAGCCGTTGAAGGAATAACTTCCGAGGGGGTTCCGTCTGGTTAAGCAACCCTAGTGGTAGATTAGGCTTTTCTTTGTTCCTTTTTTGTGCAGGGGCTCCAGGCGTGAGCCTTGTAAATATGATTTTGTGAAACCTTGTCATATATATATATATGGATTTTTGCTTCTCGTCAGTTCTTGTTTTCCCTTTACCTTTTTGGAATAAATTTTGACGCTTGTTGATGGCCAGTTCGGTGTGTCGGACTTATGTTGTAAACCCCTCGGGTTTTCATGCTTGATGAGTGGTTGATAATAGTTGATCATTCGGTGTTTGATCCTTGAGTCAAATCTTGACTCGGGTTCATCGATCCTTAGGTTTTCAACATATCGGCCCTTAGGCTCTTTTAGGCTGGCCCTTAGGCTCTTACGCATTGGCCCTTAGGCTCTTTAGGCTAGCCCTTAGGCTCTTATGCATTGGCCCTTAGGCTCTTTTTAGATTGGGTCGATGCGACCTCTAATATGGCTATAGTTTTTCCCTCATTTTGGCTAAAGACTTTTGAAGTTTGATTATGATTTGGCACGTTTTATGTTTGTCTAACTCTTCGACGGCTCAAACGTGAACCTCGATTATGAGTCGATATGTGACGATAGCTGAGTACCTCGGGACGCTCGCTAGAAGGTTGAGTTTTTGAAACCTTTTCATTGAAGGTTGATTGTTTTCGAAGCCTTTTTACTGTTCGGAGCTGATATTATTGAAGCTCCTTTGCTTATGCCGAGGGTAGCCTGATTAACCGATTCTTTTCGAAGTATTTGGATGCCTTTAGTTTTATGGCGGCAGTCGGACGTCCGCGTTAATTTGGCCGGAGCCTTTTGATACGATCATAGTCAATAGTCCCCAGGTGAGATGACCTCGGCGTCTATATCGAGGGTATGCCTTTTTAGGGGTCTTACAAGTTCGATATATAGCCTCGGTCTTAATATCGGGGTTATGCCTTTTTAAGGTCTTATAAATTTTGGCATACCATCGTTGAGGTCTTACTAGCTCGAAATTGCCTTATTGAGGTCTTACGAATTCGAGTTTTTGATGGCTTCAACGAGCTAACTGTCGATGGCAGTCCCCGAGTGTTTGAGGATTTTTGGCCCTTGAGCCGTTTTTCGTGAAAGCATTGAATTTCTTCGAGTATTTTGATAAGCAAAGAGGCTTCCTCAATTATTTGATGTATGCGTACATGTTTTTTGCCTTCGGAGGCCCAAATATTCTACATGGACACGGTTCATTTGACCGTTTGGTCCAATACATCATTCTCCTATCGGGGTCCTCCTTGGCATAGTTTGAGTTCTTTAAAGAGGCAACCTCCCAGGGTGATGCCCCCCCAGTATTTGAGGTTGATCGAAGGGAAGCCTTGAATACTTGATGCGTTCTCCTTAGGTAGCATATGGGCGTTGCCTCGTTAAAAAGCTTGCCGGTAAAACCTGTTTGGGATAAAATCTGGTCTAAGGGAAAAAGAGTGCAACGCATGCTTTAAAACCCAAGGTCTTCGAGCTGGAGGGTGCTTCGATTCCTCTCAATCGGACACCTACAATAAATTAGTACAAAAAATAAATGAAAAGGGAGAAGTTTGTACCATAGCATTGATAGCGTTAGAGCTTCGATCCGTTTTTTATTGCTTGCTATAAGGATGCGGCACGGTCCTTTATTTACTCATTCGGGCGGAACCGAGAACGTAGGTTGTGGTTGCTATTTGTCTGTTTGCTTGTCTTTTGGCCTCTTTGACGTAGAGGGCATAGATGTCGGTGTTACGTCGTGCACCGCGAACATCTCTCTTGCTTTACTCCATCCTTGGTTGGACACTTCATCATTTGATGTAGGGTCGAGGGTACTGCCCTCATACTGTGTATCCACGGCCTTCCAAGCAAGCTATTGTATCTGATGTCGCCTTCGATGACATGAAACTTGGTATCTTGGGTTGTTTCGGCTACGTTGACTGGGAGGATGATTTCCCCTTTTGTTGTCTCGCTCGCCATGTTGAATCCATTGAGGACTCGAGAGGCGGGTACGATCTGGTCGAGCAGTCCGAGATGCTCCACCACCCTCGACCTGATTATGCTGGCCGAGCTACCTGGATCCACGAGCACACGTTTAATCTGAATTTTATTCAAAAGAAAAGAAATTACCAGTGCGTCATTATGAGGCTGAGACAAGGTCTCGTTGTCCTCTTCGCTGAACGTGAGGGCATCCTCTGGTATATAACTCCGAGTTCGCCTTTCCCTGGTGATGGAAATTTTTGTCCGTTTGAAAACGAGTTCCTGTGGGGCATCGAACCCTCCAACGATCACATGGATGACGTGTTGTGGTTCTTCTGGTTTGTTTTTTCTGTTCGCCTCTCTTTCCCGAAATTGGTTTTTAGCTCGATCGCTGAGGAATTCTCGAAGGTGCCCCTCGCTAATTAGTCGGGCTACCTCTTCTCGAAGCTGCCTGCAGTCCTCAGTCCTATGACGTGAGTGCCGTGATATTGACACACAAGTTAGGTTTCCTCTGTGAAGGATCCGATAGTACGGGTTTTGGCCACGTGACATCTTTGTTTTTCCCTATGGCCAACACGATGCTCGAGACATCGACTTTGAAGTCATATTTAAATAACCGGGGTGCCTCTACCGGCCCATTGTGCCTATCGAACCCGACTTTACTCATGAGTCCCCGGGAATTTTGACCTCGATCTGCCCTCGATCTTCCCGAGGCATGTTACGCCTTGGTGTGTTTCTTCGATCTTCTGCATACAGCTGGTATCTTTCTTTGTTAGATCATGACTCTCTTTCTCTAATCCTTTGCTCCTTTATAAAGAGCCTGTTGGGATATACTAAGCCCGAGGGGGCTCCTAGTTGGTCATCTTCGACCCTGATCTTTGATTGATACCTGTTGTGCACATCCGTCCAGGTCACGGCGGGATATTCGATCAAATTTTGTATTAATTGCCTTGAAGCTACCGAGCTTCGTTCGTTCAAGCCTTGAGTGAAGGCCTGTACCGCCCAATCGTCGTAGACTGGTGGTAATTCCATTCGTTCCATCTGAAAACGAGATACGAATTCCCTTAGCATCTCGTTCTCTCTCTGTTTGATTTTGAAGACATCGGACTTCCTAGTGGCGACCTTGATAGCACCAGCATGTGCCCTCATAAAGGAATCTGCCAACATGGAAAATGAGTCTATTGAATTCGGGGGCAGGTTATGATACCACATCATAGCCCCTTTCGACAGCGTTTCTCCAAATTTCTTCAACAGGACAGACTCTATCTGGTCATCCTTTAAGTCATTTCTTTTTACCGCACAAGTGTAAGCGGTGACGTGCTCATTGGGGTCTGTGGTCCCGTTATACTTTAGGACATCGGGCATTCTAGTTTTTTTTCGGGATGGTCTTCGAAGCCGCACTTGATGGGAATGGCCTCTGCACGAACTTCTTTGAATCTATACCCTTCAGAACCGGGGGTGCCCCGGGGATCTGATCGACCCTCGAGTTGTAAGTCTCCATCCTTTTGTCGTTATCTTCTATCTTCTTTTCTCCTGATTCAATTCTTTTGGTGAGGTCCTCGAGCATCTTCATGATAGTTGGATCTGTTGTTGACCCGTTGTCACACGATCTCTCCGGTACTTGCTCGACTTGAGGAGCTGTTTCCGGTGCTACTATGCTTGGGGTTTTTTGTTGACTTTGCAGCTAAGCAATAGCCACATGTTGTGCTTGCAACATTTCAAAAATGGCTTGGAGGCTGACTCCTGCTTCGTCCACTCCTCGTGCTTCTTAGCCTCCATCCTGGTCTTCCCTGCGTCTGTTCCTTACGGGGTCTGCGCATGCTTCCGTGTTTAGAACGTTATGGGAGCTGATATCAACTGGCTCCACGGTTGGTACTCCCTCAAGGTTTACAGGTGGTACACCCAGCCTTATGCCGCTATTTTCTCCAAGTTCTTCACTGTTGTGAAGAGGTGCATTTTGTGTGCTAGACATGATTAAGCCTGAAATCAAAGAATCTTTGACAAGAAAAAGTGTGAAGAGCGACGTGTGTTATCAGAAAACTAGCACCAAAATAACCACTATTATTTTTAGCCCCACGATAGGCGCCAAACTGTTTACCTTTAAAATGGTAACTAAAATTATATTTGATTTTGTGGTTCTAAAAATACATGATTTATCTCAATACTAGTTGTTAGGCAAAAGATGCTAAGTGTGAGTAAAGAAAATAAGAAATGCAAATCAATAGGGCCACAGGACAGGGCCTCGATCTGGCTAGAGCAGGGCTCGAGGTCTAGACGGACTGATAGCACTGAATGATTGACGAAGGATCAATGATAATGAGGGCCTTAGAGATGGCCTATTGCGGTTAATAATGAGCAATAAATGAAGAACAATGAATGAATAAGCAATAAATGTGAAAAGCAACAGTGTTAGTAAAGAGAGCAAAGAATGTTGTATTGTATTCAATGTATTGTGTGATAATCCGAATCCCCTACAAAATGACAAGGGTCCCCTTTATATAGGAGGGGTGAATCTCAACACAGTACATGTCTAATTAATGATGAAGAAAAGCTACTAGTACAGCTATACAATGTCTCAGTACGGATTTGTACTATTATTGCAGACCTAGTCAGTTCTAACCACATGTATTTGGGAATTTTCCCGCCTTTCCATGATGATCATCGATTGTAGTGCTCCGAGGTCGACCATGGTGAGCCTTCGATGCGCTCCCTCGAAGGACACACCTCGGGGTCGCACCTCACACTCTGCTTCGGACTTCTTCGAGGTTAGGCGTGGAGCGGCATAGTAGCCCCAAAGTCGAACTCCCCAATTTTGGCCTTATACAGTTCTTCACTCAAATTTGGTTAAATCCCATGATTATGTCTTGATTTTTATCATTTAATTTGGGAATTTGGGGTGAAAGTTGGGGAAAAATGGAAGAAAATTTGGAGAGTTGATTTTGGGGTTTTGGATGGCCATTTGATGTCAGATTTTGGTGAATTTAATATGGGTAGACTCGTGAGCGAATGGGTTTCCAGTTTTGTGATTTTTGTCGGATTCCAAGACGTGGGCCCGAGGGTCGGGTTTGGCCAATTTCGGGATTTTTGGGTTAATTTGATTATCTTCACTTGGGCTTTGTTCCTTTAGCTATATTGATGATAACATACTGATTTTGGTTAGATACGGAGCATTTGGAGGCCGATACGAGAGGCAAGGGCATCGCGGGATAAAGTTTAGACTGGTTTGAGGTAAGTAATGATTGTAAATGTTGTCCTGAGGGTATGAAACCCCGGATTTCACATCGTTCCACTACTTTGAGGTGACGCACACGCTAGATGATGAGTGTGTGGTCGTGCACCGTTGGGGATTGTGACTTGGTCCATCCCGTATGACTATTGAGTCGCGTATTTGACTAAAAACTATTTGATACTATTGTGTTTTGGAAAGTATGACTATGCTTAAGGCTGAATGCCGTGTTTGAGCCTCGTGCCAACTGTTTGGACCCTTAGGGGCTTTTGACTACTATTCCTCACTGTTTTGACTTAATATCTGTACTTAGTCATGTTGTGCTTTACTGATTTCACAACTCAACCGTATTTACTCTGTTTTGATACTTTAAATGATATTTTGGGCTGAGCATCCTGTTTTACTGATAGACCGAGTGGCTTGAGAGGTTTCTGACTGAGTGAGGCCGAGGGCCTGTGTTATGAGGATATTTATAGGATCGGGTTGCACGCCGCAGCATGTTGCTACTGTTTTATGATTTTGTGAGGCCGAGGGCCTAATTGATTTATCCCACGAGGTGGCTTGTTATGTGAGGCCGAGGGATTATTTTATTATGACATGAGATGGCTTGTGATAGCGCTTGGGCTGTAGGAGCCCCTCCGGAGTCTGAACACCCCCAATGAGCGCAGGTACCCAATGTGTGTGATGTGATGTTTGCCCGAGTGGCTGTTTCTGATTTATGTTGTTGCCCGAGGGGCTGATTACGAGTGATTGTGAGGTAGCCCGAGGGGCTGATTCTGTTGATATTTTACCCAAGGGGCAGTTTATGGTACATGTTTTGCCCGTGGGGCTGTTTACGTTTCTATCATTTTGACTCACTTTTTCTTCACTTATTTGAAACCATTGAAAGATGTTTTAAAAGAAAAGGTTTTACTGAAATTGAGTTTGTTTTACTGCTCAGCTTTTATTTACTTTCATTACTTACTGAGTTGGCGTACTCACATTACTCCCTGCACCTTGTGTACAGATCCAAGAGTTGCGGGTCGCGATAGTGAGCATTGATCGTCCATTCAGCGGGATTTTGGAGTCGACAAGGTAGCTGCATGGCGTTCGCAACCTTGTTCTTCTCCCTCATATCTTCCCTAGATTTTATTAGTATTTTCTTCCAGATTGGGCTAGACTTTATTATATCTAGACAGAGTTGTAGTTGCTCGTGACTTGTGACACCCCGATGTCGGGCTGGTGTATTTATTCCGCACTGGTTATTTAGACTTATGTTATGAGATTACTTGTTTATTAATGACTTAAAAATGACTTTTATAGAATAATGGTTTGATTTGGTAATTGTGTTGTCTGGCCTAGTTTCACGATAGGCGCCATCACGATCGGGTCGGTTTTAGGGTCGTGACACATAAACAATATGTACCCACTAAGTATCCAGTCTAACCTCGAAGAAATAGTGACAAGGGGTCGACCTGACACTTACTAGGGCCAACAATAATATAGTTAAAGTGTTACGCTAAGCATGAATAGCATGAATAATAATGACAGTTCAATAACAGGAAGAGATAAGATATTCTTTCATAAATAACATGTAAATTTCAGTCATATCATGTAACAACTTACATTTCAAAGCATTTAAGCAGTATAGATCACGGAGAGTTCCAAATAATTAACATGCGCAATTATGTCGAGGTCGTACGGCCCAGTCCAACATAGTATTAAAATGTGCACTGTCGAAGGGTCGAACGGCGCGAACCTTTAGATGCATCTATTTACTACCGAGGCGCTCGGCTCGATTCACAATTAACAATTTATTTTTCAAGAAACACAAATTTCTCATTTATAGTCAAGTATTTCATGCAAACCTTCAAGTAAGTGAGTTGAACCTCATACAATTCCTTTATAAATTTCTAACATGGTTTAAATGATTATTTTAGCAAGTAAGGGCACAACATTCCAATTATAGCATGATACAGATCCTAAACTACCCGGACAATAGCATACAAGTAGCTACGTACGGACTCTCGTCACCTCGTATGTGCGTAGCCCCCACAAATAGGTTCAAACATGTATTTAATTCACCTATGGGGTTAATTCCCTCTTACAAGGTTAGAAAGGAGACTTACCTCGTCTGAAGCCTACTTCCCAATTCAAGAACGCGCCCAAATCTCCAAATTTGACGCAGAACGACTCGAAACTAGTCAAACATTACATAAACTAATCAATCTATGCTCAAAGGTTCACAATTCCACCATTTAAGTGATTACCCAACCTAAATTGCAAGATTCTTAAAATCCCCCCCCCCCCCGGCCCACATGCTCGGATTCCGGTAATTTTTAAAGGAAGTTGTTACCCATAACCTTAGGAACATAAATATATGATCTCTACTAAATTCCCTAACCAATTTCGTGGTTAAATCATTTTTTGCAAAACCCTAGGTTTTCACCTAAACCCGTGATTTTCACTAATTTACATGTTATAATCTACCCATGAACTATATATTTAACTCACATTGTGTAGGATTTACTCACCTCAAGATGCTCATCCGACATCCCCTCTTTGAGAATTCCCCAATCGCCAAAATGTGTAAAGAATGGGAGAAAAATGCCCCAACTCTTGTATTTAATGAAGCGCACTACCCCAGCGATTTTCGCACCTGCGGTCCTGCTTCTGCAGAGTTGGGCTGGGTCGGCTGGGGCCGCACCTGCGAACAGATACCCACTTCTACAGAAAAAGAGCCGCATCTGCGAAACCTGGGCTCCTCTTCGTGGGCCGCATCTGCGAGTGTAACGACCCGGCCGGTCGTTTTGAATAATACAATCCCGTTTCCCCCATTTATTGCTAATTCATGCTTTACAGTTGTTATGTGACTTGTCGAGGTAACTGGTTAGGGTACAGTGAAGATTTTGAAATGAATTGAGACACTTAGTCTCCAAGAAGAAAGCTTAAGTTGAATAATTTGATCGGAAGGTGAAAAATGTGTAAACGACCCCGGAATAGATTTTTGATGATTCCAATAGCTCCGTATGGTAATTTTGGGCTTAGGAGTGTGTCCGGATATTTATATTAAGGTCCGTAGCTAAATTAGGCTTGAAATGGCGAAAATGAGAAATCTAAGTTTGGAAGTTTGACCGGGGAGTTGACTTTTTGATATCGGGTCGGAATCCAGTTCTGAAAATTTTCCTAGCTTCGTTATGTCATTTATGACTTGTGTGCAAAATTTGAGGTCAATCGGACTTGATTTGATAGGTTTCAGCGTCAAATATAGAAGTTGGAAGTTCTTAATTTCATTAAGCTTGAATTAGGGTGTGATTCGCGGTTTTGACCAAGTCCATATCATGTTTTAGAACTTTTTGGTATATTTGGTTGGCGTCCCGAGGGACTCGAGCGTGTTTCGGGTGTGTTTCGGATCATTTGGGCTACTTTGGATGCTGATTTTCTGATATCTGGTGTTTTCTTCGTGTTCGCGTGCAGCATCTCGCGTTCGCGAAGAAGAATTTGGCTTCTGGAAGTTTGTTCTTCTCATTCGCGAAGAGACCCTCGCGTTCGCGAAGAAGGAAGTCTCGGTTGCACAGGTCTGACTTCGGAGGCTCATACCTCTCAATCTATAAGGAATTTGGAGATGCTCTCAATCTATAAGGAATTTGGAGATGATCCAAAAATAAAAGTTGTATTCCTTTGTGTCTAGTTTTCAAAAATGTAAATTAATTGGCATTTCGATTTGTGTAAGAAAAGTTATGGTAGTTACACTACAGGCTGTCCGGGGAGAGTTTGAAAATATCTGCTGCACAGGGCTGACTTTGGAAGCTTATATCTCTCAATATATAATGACTCAGTAAATGAAAAACCTATGAAATTATAGACCTGGGTATCTAGATTTCAGAACATCAAACCATTTGTCATTTGAAGTTGTGTGCAAAAAGTTATGTCAATTATACTAAAGGCTGTCTGGAATGCGTTTGGAAATCGCTGATGAGAAATTTGTTCATCGTGAACGCGATAGAAGGGTGGCGAACGCGAAGAACAAACCCCTGGGCAGTAGAATAAAGTCCCAATTCGTCCCATCTTTCTATTGTTGGACCAAAGAAGCTCGGGTGGGGCGATTTTTCGAGGGATTTTCAGAGAAACAACGGGGTAAGTGTTCTTAGCTCAACTTTGGTTAGATTACTCGAATCCATCGTTGTTTTTAACATTTAATTGGTGATTTTAAGTTGGAAAAGTTTGAAAACCCTCTTGGATAGATTTGAGGATTTGAGGGTCGACATGTTATCGGAATTTTGTAATTTTGGTATGGTTAGACTCGTGGTTGCATGAGTTGTTGGATTTTGTGAGTTTCGTTGGATTTCGAGATGTGGGCCCCATTGGCGATTTTGAGTTAAATGTTGGATTTTGTTGGAAAATTAGTATTTTCATATGGAATTAATTCCTATAATTAGTATTGACTAAATTGAATTAATTGTGGCTAGATTCGGGTCGATTGGAGGCCGATACGAGGGGCAAAGGCATTTCATAGTAGGGTTTTGCTCGGATTGAGGTAAGTAATGATTGTAAATACTATCCTGAGGGTATGAAACCCCGGATTTTACATCGTTGTGCTACTTTGAGGTGACGCACACGCTAGATGACGAGCGTGGGGTTGTGCACCATTGGGGATTGTGACTTGGTCCATCCCGTACGAATATTAAGTCGCGTATTTTACTTGAAAACTATTTGATATTGTTATATTTTGGAAAATATTATTGTGTTTGGGGCTAAATGCCGTGTCCGGGCCTTGTGCTGATTGTCTGGACCCTTAGGGACTTTTACTACTGTTTTACCTCACTGTTTTGGTTTATTGTTTACACTCAGACATGCTATGTTCTTACTGTTTTCATAACTCGGTTTTATTCTCTCCTTTTGATTTCATAAATGATTTTGAGCTGAGTACTTGTTTTACTGTTAGCCCGAGGGGCTTGAGTGAGATCTGACTGAGTGAGGCTTAGGGCCTGTGTTGTGAGGATATCATGGGATGGGGTTGCGCGCTGCAGCATATGGTACTGATTTATGATTATGAGGCTGAGGGCCTGATTTGTTACGCTACGAGGTGGCTTGATATGAGGCCGAGAGCCTGCTTGATTATGCCACGAGATGGCTTGTTATTGCGCTTGGGCCGTAAGGGGCCCTTCCTAGAGTCTGTACACCCCCAATGAGCGCGGGTACCCAGTGTGAGTGATGTGTTGTAGCCCGAGGGGCTGTTGTTGATTCATATTGAAGCCCGGGGGGCTGTTCTTGATCCATGTTGCCCGAGGGGCGGTTCTTGATTTATGTTATGCCCGAGCGGCTGATTACGAGTGATTGTGAGGTAGCCCGAGGGGCTGGTTCTGTTGATATTGTGCCCGAGGGGCGGTTTATGGTACATGTTTTGCCCAAGGGGCTATTTACGTTTCTATCATTTTACTCACTGTTTTATCACTCGTTTGAAACTATTGAAAGTTGTTTTTAAAAGGTTTTACCAAAACTGAGTATAATTTACGAAGTAAACGATTTCTGTGCTGCTTTGGAAATATATTACTTTTGCTGTAGCGTTATGACTTGGCTTACGTATTTTCTTACTGCTTAGCTTTCATTTACTTTTATTACTTACTGAGTTGGCGTACTCACATTACTCCCTGCACCTTGTGTGCAGATTCAGGTAGTTCTGAACCCGGTAGCGGGTGTTGATTGCTCAGTGGCAGAGTCATTGGAGTTAGCAAGGTAGCTGCCCGGCGTTCGCAGCACTGCTTTCCTCCCTCTTGTCTTCCTTAGACTGTATTTAGTACATTTTAGACTCCTTGCTGTATTCAGACCTTAGTAGATGCTCGTGACTTGTGACACCCCGATGTCGGGCTTGTGTATTTATTTCGCAGTGTTCATTTAGACTTACATTATGAGATATCTGATTAATCAAAGGCTAAAAAAATGATTTTTATTGATTAATTGGTTGATACGGGAGTTGTGTCGGCTGGCCTAGTTTCACGGTAGGCGCCATCACGACCGGGTCGGTTTTAGGGTCGTGACAGCGAGGCTCCAACCGCACCTGCGAGCTCGCAGCTGCGGCTGACCAACCACAGGTGTGGTTATGACAGCAGCTAGAGCTTCAGCTTTGCTCAAATTTTTAACTTGGACCGAGCCTCGTCCGATTGACGCTCGGAGCCCCTGGCGTCCTGCCCGAACATACCAACGAGTTTGGAATCTTAAAACGGACTCTCTTGAACTCTCGGAACTCCCGAAACAACATTAAAACTAAGAATCACACCCTAAAACCAATTGAATCAAACTTATGAACTTCAAGTTCTTCAATCTACTTCCAATGCGCCGAAACGTACTTGTACTACTCGGAATGGCACCAAATTTTGCGTGCAAGTCTTAAATGACATTACGGAACTATTTCCAGCCTCAGATTTTGTTTGGGCCTCGATATCACAAAAACCCACTCCAACATTTAAGCCAACCTTAAGGAATCAGGTGTTACGATTTCAATCCAAACTCTTTCAAATCCCGAACCAACCATCCCTGCAAGTCATAAATCAGTAAAAGCAAATATGGAAAGTCTTATTTAGGAATGGGGTTCTAGAAAGCAAAACGACTAGTCGGGTCGTTACAAATATAGGCTCTCCTTTTTCTAAAGGGATTTGGACAATATAATACATTCTCAAATTAAATTAGTAATAGGACATTAGAATATGTTTTCAAATTAAATTAGTAATAGGATTTTTTAAGAAGTATATCCTAAAAGTAATAGGATTATATGACTAAATAATTACTATTTTTCCAATAAGTGATTACTTTTTCTACGCTAATGGTGATACGAATTGTAGAAATATTTTCCGTAGTATATTAAAAAAAATAGAAAAGTATAATTTAATAACCAAAATTTTAAATAAATTACTTATCGATTTAAAATTAAGAATGGCACATAGTTTGGTATGAAAGAAAATGTAGAGGCAAACCTGACCTTATATGATTAAAATATTAGGACAAAGAACACAAAAGTTATCATGTAGTTTTATTGTTGGAAAAAGTAAGATATAGATTATTCTTACGTTTATGCTTTTACATGATTTTGTGTTTTAGTTCATATTTTTAGATTGTCGTTGGTTTTCACCTTTTCGTTTTTAATAGTTTATATGAAGTAAAATTTTAATTAACTTTAATTAGACAGCCTAAGAAAGTAATTACACTAATACAATTCCTAAGGGTAATCATGTAGAATTCCTAACGTGTAGTATTATATCCTAAAACTAATAGGATTATAAGACTAATTAATATCTAGAATTTCGGTTATCTCCTTTTATTATGAGTTATTATACTTAATATTATAAGGTTATTTTTGTAAACCGACATTGTATTCATGCTTTTATAATAACTAGTTTCTATGAACGTGCACTGCACGATAATAATTGCACATTGATGTTCGATCACTAAATATTTTGATATTCATACATTTCATGTAGATTCTCAATAAATTTTTATATAAATTAAGGAACCAAATATTAAATTTACTTAGAATATACTGCAATAGTTGATGTGGAAGAAACTGTAACAATCTTCAAGTGTGATTACACTTACATAATACTTAAATTTAAAATGATTTGACATCATCGTCTGAACCTGTGAATGATATATATACTTATAATATAAAAATAGAAAATGTAGTCGTATCTTGCTTAATACTTCTTTATATATGATGTTTTTGGTATTTGTTCCCTTATGGTACTTTGGATGCTTAGTTATTATAACTCTTGCTGTCGATATTGATATCCCTCTTGAAAATGCAATATATAATAGTCAATGAAATAAAATATAATGCACATATATATTCCAGTTTTTGAACGTAATTGGCTAGGTATTTTATTTATCGTTATTGCAATATACAAGCATACATGCAATTATTTCTGGATGAATTTAAGAGGATATCCTTCATTTTTTTGGTAAAAGTTGAATTTTGGGGATAAACACATGCTTGGAAGCACATATATCCATCATGATTGTTATAAAATAAGAAGATCGAAAGAAAGGCTAACTGTAATAAATGAATAATACCGCCAAAAGATTAAATTAACGTAATTATATTCCTGTGGTGTTTTGATCTTAATTTTTATAATTAAGTTTTATTGAAGTGAAATATTATCATGTCAAATGTCACGACCCAAAATTCACTAAGGGTCGTGGTGGCGCCGGACACCGTTGTCAGGCAAGCCAATTAAATTACTGATTTAAAATCCTCTTTTAAAATACATCAAATTCCAGAAATTTCCTTCCATTTTTCATAAATAAGAGGTTTTTGCTTCAATTCAAATCAAACAATGTCAATTAATTCAAATCTTTCGAAAAACCATCCCAGAACCCGGTGTCACAAGTGCATGAGCGACTACTGATAAGTAAGATAAAATACAACATCTGTCCGAAATATAGTGGATAGGGAATAAATAATAAAAGAGCAGAAAGGAACTACACTAGCTGCGGGTCGCCTCGCAAACTGCAGCTCACCTAGTCCCAGAATTTATCCATGCTGCTATGCCCAGTAGGCTGCTAGAAGTGTACATGTACCTGTGCAACAAAAATGCACAGAAGTGTAGTATGAGTACGTAATCAACGTGTACTCAGTGAGTATCCCGCCTAATCCCGAAGGGGTAGAGACGAGATGGCCAACTTCGACACTCACTAGAGGTCAATTAACAATATTCTATAAGTGCGAGGAAAAATCATGGGTTTATACAGAAGTTCTAATTGTGAAGCCAGAAAACAGGTAAACACCTTCAACAATAAATCAAGGGCTTCAAAGTCTATTCTTTATTATCCTATCAGTTTATATCAAGCCACATAGGGCCAATTCCACATTTACGATTCTTCAAGTAACAGATAAACATGCGCAAATCACACCGAGGCGACGGCCCGCTCCAACAGGAATGTAAACTGTGCACTGCCGAGGGTCGAGCGGCACGAACCATAGATGCATCTATTTTCACCGAGGCGTTCGGCCCGTTCCATAAATAAACACATATCCTGCTCGCAAATCATCCATGCGACGCAGGCATACATAAAATACATGCTCAAGTAGGAAATTAAGAGCTCATCGAGGATAATCATCCAAATAAACAACTTTTTTTTTTTAAATTCCTTTACCAATTCATGGTGATTTAAACAACTCAAACTATCAATGGGTTCACAGTAATCCAAGTATAACATACTTTTCGAGTCCTAGACTACTCGGACAATAGCATAATAGTAGCTACGCATGGACTCTCGACACCTCGTGCGTACGTAGCCCCCACAAATAGGAGCACATAACCAGTTTACTCACCTATGGGGTAAATTCCCCCTCACAAGATTAGAAAGGAGACTCACCTCGCTCCGAAGACTCATAACCGGCATTCTACATTCTTCCGAAGGCTTGAACCAACGCACAATGCACCAAAACTAGTCAATTAACGGCAAATTAATGAGAACATGCTCAAATACTTGTTAAAAATTCAGATTATACAAATTTCCAACTTCTCTTAGTGAAATGACCAAAATGCCCTCGGGCCCACGTGCCCGGAATCCAAAACTTTTCGAAGATAAAGGTTACCCATGACCTTAGGAACTCAAGTACATAATTTTCTCTTAATTCCATACTCAAAATCGTGGCTAAAATCCAAGATCATAACTTTCTAGGTTTTCAATCAAAACCCCAATATTTACTCTAATTTCCATGCTTAAATCCATATATAATTGATATATTTAACTCAAAAGTGATAGGGATAACTTACCTTAATCATTGACGACAAAATCCTCTCTTGAAGCTCCCCAAAAATCGCCCAAGCCATGAAGAAATGGGAGAAATGGACTCAATCCCACGATTTAAAACAAGCTTCTGCTCCCAGCTATTTCCGCTTCTGCGGAAATAGTTCCGCTTTTGCGACTTTTTTGCCGCTTCTGCGGCTTTGGGCATAAGGGCGTTGACCGCTTCTGCGGTCTGGGGGCCGCATAAGCGGAACTGCTTCTGCGTTCCCTGGGTCGCTTCTGCGGTTTCCTGGGCCTGACCCCCTTTCCGCTTCTGCGAGCTTCGAACCGCATCTGCGATCCCGCTTCTGTGGTCCAAGAACCGCAGATGCGGTTATGACAGAAGCAGCACACTCAAGCCTTCCAAATTCCAATTTCGATCCGTTAACCATCCGGAATCCACTCGGGGCCCCCGGGACCCCAACCAATCATACAAACCAATCCCAAAACACATTACGGACTTGCTCGAGGCCTCAAGCCACATCAAACAACGCTAAAATCATGAATTACACCCCGATTCAAGCTTTATGAACTTTGAACTTTCCAACTTCTATTTCTGATGTTTAACCTATCAAATCATGTCCGATTGACTTCAAATTTTGCATACAAGTCATATTTGACATTACGGACCTACTCCAACTTTCGGAATTGGATTCCGACCCCGATATCAAAAAGTCAACTTCCGGTCAAACTTCCCAAAAACCTTCAAATTTCTATCTTTAGTCAAATGGCTTCAAAATGGTCTACGGACCTCCGAATTCACTTCCGGTCGCGCTCCCAACTCCAGAATCACCATACGGAGCTACTCCCTGTCTCGGAATTCCAAGCGGACATTGATAACACCGAAATGCACTTCAAGCCAAACTTATGAAATTCCTTCAAAAATGCTAACTTCCACAATAGGCGCCAAAACGCTCCCGGGTTATCCAAAATCCAATCCGGGCATACGCCCAAGTCCGAAATCACCATACGAACCTGCTGGAACCTCCAGATCCTGATTCCGAGGTCGTTTACTCAAAGTCCCAATCCTAGTTCATTCTTTCAACTTTAAGCTTCCGAAATGAAAATTCTCTTCCCAAATCAACTCCGAACTTCCCGAAATTAAATTCCGACCACGCGTACAAGTCATAATACCTGAAATGAAGCTGTTCATGGCCTCCAACTGCTGAACGGAGCGCTAGTACTCAAAATGACCGGTCGGGTCGTTACATCAAATTTAGAAAAGAAAAATAAACACGGCATTGTATAGATGACTAAGCCAAATCAAATCGTCTGATTAAAATGAGTATGAAGGAGTCCTTGACTAACCTAACTTTAAAGAAGTTCGTTAATTAGATTTAATTTTTGGTAAATAATTTTAGTTGAATTTGTAATCTTATCAAATAAGAAACATAAATTTGGGACAAGAAATAAAGTTCTAAAACCTCTATAATTCTACATGTAAACTCATGTATAATTAGGGCAGTGCTTGTATATATAATGTAACAGGTCTTTTACGTGCTTGTAGAATTTTTCTTTGCTAACTTTTCTCATATAAGCAATTATTATAATTCTAATATTATAATTTTAATCAATTATGAAGTTGTTTCTTTGAAGGAAAACTGTATATTTTAGAATGGATTGAGTCCCAACAGAAAAAGGTTACTTAGTCCTAACCCAAAATTATATTTATACCTATCATTAAATTACTATATAAAGGAAATATTAACTTTAAAGGGCAAAAAGGTCGATCAATTTTTCGAGGATGTTTTCGTGTCTTAACATTTAGCTTCCTAACATTCATACTTTTATAATAATATAGATATAGATAGATATTAGTCTCTATGTTCGAGCGATATACAAAATATCTTACCAAAAGTAATAAATAATCAATTGCGTAAATACTCAAAAACCACTTGTTACTGGATATGTCAATCTACTTGCTTCCAGGTGCTAATTGGGGATGAAATGAATTAGTTATTATTATGTTTGTAAAATTATGTATGAAGTTCAATGATCAACTACTTAAAGAAAATGTAATCAAAACCAACTTAGTAATAAAATTTTGACAATAATCTAAGAATAAAGGAACTAAATATTCTGAAAGGTATGCTAAAAGTTGTAAAATCAGTTAAACAATGCAACAACACTTAATAACAGAACAAATATATCCAAAACATATGGTCACGCCGTGTAATTATAATGTACAACTTTTCGGGTATAGTAAATTCATAATGCTTTAGATTAAGATACATTTTATAACAGAAAAATAGAGATATAATCATCAATACCTTTCATGACATTATATTTTTATTGTATTGCGCGTTATCCTAGGTCAACTATTACAAAGTGCATATATGTGCATGATTCTTACGCATGGTAATTAATGAAATTTTGTCATTAAAACAGTATCAGATATCACGTAGAAGGACGGGAACATGCTCGTGCATGATTCTAATTTTGTGATCATTGTTAGAATCTGCAACCTTTATTTTAGTTGGGTTGAATAATTAACTCAAACCTTTAATCACTTCTCTTCTAAGTTTATCAAGTAACGCTTTTTATATTAGAAAAGAAAAGTAAGCTTTCATGCGACAAAATCTAATAATTTCAGCTGTGTCATCTAAAAAAGTTATAGAGACATGAACTCAAGTAAATTAAATTACAAAATAAAATCTGAATTATTGAAGGAAGGAATCATGATTCAGACAGAAACCTAAATATTTGTACATGCAAATAAATATAGAATATCCTTTTGGCATCATTATGTGTGGCAATGGTCATTGAGCAATGAAAAGTTTTAAATACATATATATTGGATGGAAGACTATTCTATACGAAAAATAAAAAGTGTGATTAAAATAATATAGCTATTTTTACATTTTCCTACCCGAAGTTGACACCAAGCATGAAAATCTCATAACCATAGTGACACATGCACAAAGACAACACAGTAACCACTTAGAAAGAACTAAACAAAGATCAAATAGACAAAACCAAAAATAGAAAAAAACAAAGAAAACAGAAAGAAACTAAAACACAAGAAAGAAACCAAAATTAGAAATAAATTCTATTATTCTACGTTGAACTCCACAAATTTCTTTTTGTATGTTTTTTCCTATTAAAGATAAGAACTTTACAATGACGAAAAATATTAGTTCCTTAATATACCTTAATTTCTCCAGAAGGAATAAAAATACTTCTCAATTTTGTATTCCAACATCTCAAGAACATGTGCCGCTTGACGTGCCTACAAGAACGTCCAGGGGTCTATCCGCATTATTGAAAAAGGTAACATTTAAAAACTAAATAATAGTAGATCAAAGGTAGTTGGAAAAAAAAATGGAAAAAGCATGCTTGATCACCAGCGAGGACATCAACGTCTCTGTATTTATATAAATCTGCAAACATATGAAGGTTGAAAAAATTAAAAACTTTTATGCTATAGAATCTTTTAGAACAAAAGATGTTAGATTTCTCTTACGATCCATATTCTTTTAATGAGAAGTTGTATAAATGTAGGACATATTCTAATTAAATTCTAACTTATTATTATTTCCTTACCGTTCTATACAACTCCTATCGAGGAATGAAAAAGAAAGATTTTTTGATCTTGTTCAGCCGTGAAAAGACATGGGCTATTTTGATGTGGGGTGATTAATAGTTCCAAAATTATTAAATCCGCAAAAAATTATACCCAATATCAACTTCGTAGAGTTCACTCTTAGGTGATTTACAATTACATTCTTAAGTTATATAAATATTTAAGGGCATTAAAGTTGTTCAACGTTATAAGGATATTTTACTCGTTTAACTTTTAACATAAAATATTCGTACTTTTATAATAACTAGTTTCTACGTACGTGCGTTGCACGTATATCCCTTGTCAATTGATTTAAATTTTGTATAACAATGATAAATTTACTTGCATGTAGACCTATTAAATTTAAATGAATTGAATATTGTTCAAACCTTCAAAAAATAAAATATTAAATTAAATTTACCAAATATTTGTTACTTTCCCTCTATATTTCGAAATGATTTTCTAATTATGGAATGTCATGCTACAAAGCATTTTTTTTTTCCTTTTTCTCAACAAATAATTAAGTTCCAAAGTAATTTGAAAGAAAAAAGGCCTTATGAATCAAGAAATAGTCATATATTGGTGATGGTTAGCGAATCAAGTTTAGTTTGTTTAACTAACTTTATAGAGATTTTGTTACCTTCTTTTGTGTAACGATCCGACCGGTCGTTTTGAGCTCTAGCGCGTCGTTCAACGGTTTGAGGCCATGAGCAACTTCACTTCAGGTATCATGACTTGTACGCGTGGCCGGAACTGAATTTCGGGAAGTTCGGAGTTGATTTGGAAAGAAAATTCTCCTTTCGAAAGCTTTTAGGTTGGAAGAATTGACTAAGGTTGGTTTTTTGAGTAAACGAATTTGAAATTGGGATTTAAAGGTTCCAGCAGGTTCGTATGATGATTTCAGACTTGGGCGTATGTTCTGTTCGGGTTTTGGATGACCCGGGATAGTTTCGGTGCCTATTGTGGAAGTTAGCATTTTGAAAAAATTTCATAAATTTGGGTTGAAGTGCATTTCAATGTTATCGATGTCCGTTTGGGATTTCGAGTATGAGAATAGCTTCGTATGGTGATTCTGATATTGGGAGCGCGTCCGGAAGTGGATTCAGAGGTCTGTAGGTCATTCAGGGCTCATTTGGCGAAAGCTAGAAATTTGAAGGTTTTTGAGAAGTTTGACCGGAAGTGGACTTTTTGATATCGGGGTCGGATTCCGATTTCGGAAGTTGTAATGGGTCCGTAATGTCAAATGTGACTTGTGTGCAAAATTTGAGGTCAATCGGACGTGATTTGATAGGTTTTGGCATCAGATGTGGAAGTTAGAAGTTCAATAGTTCATTAGGCTTGAATCGATGTGCAATTAGCAGTTTTGATGTTATTTGGTATGATTTGAGGCCTCGAGCAGGTCCGTGTTATGTTATGGAGCAGGTTGGTGTGATTGGACGGGGTCCCGGGGGTCTAGGGTGTGTTTCTGGTTGTATCGCGCTCTTATTCGATGTTTCAATGTCATTTATTTGGACATAAAGGGTACCAAATTAAGCAAATGACCTCCAAATTCAGTTTTTATTGAACCATTAGATCTGTATCGTAATTATGGAGTCATAGCAAAAATAATCATCGAATTTGGACATCGTATGAGGGAGTTATGCTCATTTCCGTGTCGGGAAAAACTACTGGTTTCTGGTGTGGTCGTAATTGCGAACATCTCTATCGCAATTGCGATGCCCAGTTCGCAATTGCGAACTTTTTGACGCAAATGCGGCCTTTTCCAGCCATGTCCTTGTTCGTAACTGCGAAGGCTTCTTCGCTTTTGCGAGGGTTCGCAATTGCGAACCCTGGATCGCAGTGCGACATCTGCAGCTTGTTTTCAGCTGTGTAACTCGAGTTTTTGCTTTATTTTATCATATTTGAACCCTAGGTCCGAGAGTAGGCGATTATGAGAGGATTTTTATATCAAATCATTGGATATGTGCCTCTAACCAATTTTCAATTATATTTTGTGATTATACCTTAGATTTAACATCAAAATTCATGAGAATCTAAAAGAAAATTGGGATTTTGAAGAAAAACCTAGAAATTGGTATTTTTGGATTTTGACTACAAATTTGGGCATGGAATTGAGAATAAATTATATATTTGAGTTCGTGGTGTTACGGGTAAAGTCTATATTCGAAAGTTTTCCAAATCCGGGCACGTGGGCCCGAGGGTGATTTTATCAACTTTTCGAGCAGAGTTGGGAAATTGTTTAAATCAAATTTTGTGAGTATTAGAGTATATTTTTATGGGGTTGCACCTTTGCTGGCTAGTTTGGAGCGTTGGATATCAGTTTGAGTTGTCGGAAGGGGTTGGGAGCCAGTTATGGAACTTCGAAGCGAGGTAAGTCTCCTTTCTAACCTTGTAAGAGGGAATTAACCCCATAGGTGAAATAATTCAATATGTGCTTCTATTTGTGGGGGCTACGTACGCACGAGGTGACGAGAGTCCGTGCGTAGCTACTATTATGCTTAAGTCCAGACAGTCTAGGACCCAAAAACATGCTATACTTGCGATATTTGTAACCTTATTGTCAATTTAAATTGCTTAAATCATATCGAACTTGGTAAATGAATTTCTAAAAGGTTAAACTTCATTTTCTTGACCGTTAGAAGAAGATTTCCATTTCCTCGGATAATTGCTCCTTGATGAATTCTTGATTGACTGTTTGATTGTTTTTTTCCTTTTGTGGAACGGGCCGAATGCCTCTACAAATTAAATAGATGCATCTACGTTTCGCGCCGTTCAACCCTCCGGCAGTACACAGTTTAAATATTATGTTGGATCGGACCGTACGATCTCGACATAATTTGCGCAAGACTTAATTGATTGTTTTGGAATTATTGATAATTGATGTGGCCTCCTTGGCCGGAGATATAAATTGTTAAAAGATGAAAATAAATTTGGAAATCTCCTATTAATAAAAGAATTATTTACCTACTTCATGTTATTGAGTTTACAGTCATCATATAAAATCCTTGATTAATCATATTATCGGTATATTATTGTTGACCATAATAAGTGTCGGAGTCGACCTCTCTTCACTACTTCTTCGAGATTAGACTGGATACTTACTGGGTACGCGTTGTTTTTGTACTCATACTACACTTGATGTACATTTTGTTGTACAGGCACATGTATGGCTAGTAGCCTAGTGGGCGCAGCGGGATAGTTAACACGGGGACTTAGGTGGGATGCATTCCATATTACGACCCGCAGCTAGCAGAGTCTCTGTAACGACCCGACTGGTCATTTTGCTTTCTAGAACCCGTTACCCAAAATAAGACTTCCCGTACTTGATTTTACTGATTTATGACTTGCGGGGATGGTTGGTTCGAGATTTGGTAGAGTCTGGGTTGAAATCGGAACACTTGGTTCCTTAAGGTTAGCTTAAAAGGCCAAGTTTGATTTTGGTCAATATTTTGAGTAAACGACCTCGGAATCGGGATTTGACGGTTCCAACAGGTCCGTATGATAATTTCAAACTTGGGCGTATGTCCGGATCGGGTTTTGGTTGACCCGGGAGCGTTTTGGCGTCTAATAGTGAAAGTTGATTCCTTAAGAATTTTGAAGTCCTTTAAATTTGGTTTGGAGCGGGTTTTTGTGATATCGAGGTCCAAAACGGAATTCCAAGACCGAAAATAGTTCCATAATGTCATTTAAGACTTGCACGCAAAATTTGGTATTATTCCGAGTAGTATAAGTACGTTTCGGCACATTAGAAGTAGATTGAAGAACTTGAAGTTCATTAGTTTGATTCAATTGGTTTTAGGGTGTGATTCGTAGTTTTAATGTTGTTTCGAGCGTTTCGAGCGTTCCGAGGGTTCGAGCGAGTCCGTTTTATGATTCCAAACTTGTCGGTATGTTCGGGCGGGCCCCGGGGGACCCGAGCGTCAAGCGGACGAGGCTCGAGCTAAGTTGAAATTGGAGGAGGAGCTGAAGCTCCAGCTTCTGTCATAACCACACTTGCGGTTGGACAGCCGCAGATGCGAGCTCGCAGGTGCGGGCCTTGACTCACAGATGCGGCCAATGGTGGCCAGCCCAAAAACCGCAGAAGCGGTCCTTTCTCTGCAAAAGCGGAACCGCAGAAGTGGTTGGCCATCCGCAGAAGCGGCCCCAGCCGACCCAGTGAATTTCCGCAGAAGCGGACCATTTTCCGCAGATACGGTGGGTGCAGGTCCGGCCCAGTACCGCAGATGCGAAAATCACTAAAGGTAGTGACCTTCAGTTATTACGGGAGTTAGACAATTTTGGCCATTTTCACTCCATTGTTTGGCGATTTTAGAGCTCTTGAAAGGGTTTTTCACCAAGCTTTTGGAGGTAAGTAATTCCTACTATATGTGAGTTAAATACTTGGATTTTGGGTAGATTAACATGTAAAGATTAGTGAAAATCATGGGAATAGAGTAAAACCTAGGTATTTGATAAAAACAAGATTTAACCACAAAATTCATTATGGAATAAAGTGAAAATCATATATTCTTTATCCTTAGGTTATGGGTAACAACTTCCTTCGAAAATTTCCGGAATTCGGGCATGTTGGCCCGGGGGGGAGGGGGGGGGGGGATTTTAGAAACCTTGCCTTTGGGGTTGGATAATCACTTTAATAGCTAGAATATGAACTTGTAAACCTATAATGATTGGTTTTTACACTATTTGAATAGTTTCGGATTGTGCGGCTCCGGTTTGAGGATTTGAGCGCATTCTTGAGTTGGAAGTAGGCTCAAAATGAGGCGAGTCTCTTTTCTAACCTTGTAAGAGGAAAATTTCCCCATAGGTGAATTTAGTTAATATATGATCAAATATGGGGGCTACGTACACACGAGGTGATGAGAGTCCGTATGTAGCTACTATTCCTGTTATGTCCTGGTAGTTCTAGGCTTAAACCATGCTTTTTGGGTACCGTTATATGATTATAATTTTTTGATTTGCATTGAATGGAACTAAGTTGAAGATGTCATGATTTCAAGGATTTCAAGTAAATATTTATTTTGAAAATTGAGGAAACATTAAGTTATATCTATATTTAACCACGTCGCAAGTATATTCCGCCAGCGGGGTGATTATATCCACTACTCTCATGGGAGCGGGCTGTTCGCCTCGGAAGGTTAATAAATGTATATATGGTTCGGGCCGTTCGACCCTCGGCAGTGCACAATTTACTTTTATGTTGGATTGGGCCGAACGTCTTCGGTGGTACTTGTGTGTGATAATAGAACCGGAACCCTTTATAATTTGTATGATTCATTGCTTGAAAGGTTACTTGTTTTAAATGAAGAAAGTGCCTAGATTTATTAATTGGATGAAGGGATTTTTGTATTGTTCTTGTTTGAGTTTGTTGTTATCTACATACATTGTGAAGTAAAATATAGAACTTCATATTATCATATTTGCTGGCCCTAGTAAGTGTCGGAGTCGACCCCTCGTCACTACTTCTTCGAGGTTAGACGAGATACTTACTGGGTATATATTTTTATGTACTCACGCTACACTTCTGTACTTAAATGTACATGCTTTGAGGCAGGTGAATCTAGCCATCAGTCCGGCGCGTAGATTTGGACTCCCCAGCTTGAGACTTCCCGGTGAGCTGCCCTTCTGAGCCGTTCCACAGCAGCTGGAGTCTCTCTTTTGTCTTTATGTTCCTATCTATTTCTTTTTCCAGACAGTAGGATAGTATGGTTTTGTATATTCTACTAGACTTCCCACACACTTGTGACACCAGGTCTTGGCACACACATTGGTAGACTTGATTTTTGTCTTATTTTTATGATTTCAATTCGTATTCATTACTTCCATTTAATTATGCTTAAATTTTGAACTCTAAATTTCTTAATCAAAAAGGGAAAGTTATCACGTACTAATTATTCAAATGAGAATGTACTAGTTGATTAGTGTTGGCTTTCCTAACAAAGGTGTTGGGCGCCATCACGACCTAATATGGAATTTGGGTCGTGACAACATGGTATCAGAGCACTAGGTTCACGTAGGTCTCACAAGTTATGGGAAAACCTGGTAGAGTCTTGCGGATCGGTACGGAGACGTCTGTACTTATCTTCGAGAGGCATAGGGTGTTAGGAAACTACTCTTTATTCATCTTCTATCGTGCAGTCGAGGGTATGCTAAATTTCCTTCTTCTATTCTCTCATAGATGGGGTGAGGACGCATGCGGCGGATGTTCCAGACCCGGGAGGAGCTGCTCCTTCCATTCCTAGAGGCCGAGGCAGAGGCCGGGAGAGGGCACCGACCCGAGGTAGGGGCGAGGGCGTCCCAGAGCTGCCCCAGTTGCACCACCAGCGGATCCAGCAGGGGATCCTATTATTGAGGAGCAGGGCGAGGTGCCCGCTGCAGAGCCTGCCCCAGCGGATTTCATGACAACACCGGGCTTCCAGGAGGTCATTGGCCGTATGTTGTGGTTCATGGACACTATAACTCATGCTGGTTTATTTCCAGCAGACCCAACCACATCTCAGGCAGGAGGGGAGCACAGACCCCTACTGCTCAGGCTCCTGGGCACGCAGCTACCATATATCAGACTCCGGGTACTCTACCCACGGGCAGTGCCCAACCAGTTACAGTAGTGGCACCTGAACCTAGACCATCTGCGGACGGCGATCCGCAGAAGTTATTGGACAGATGGAATAGGCTACACCCTCTTATCTTCGGAGGTGAGCGTCATGAGAATGCCCAGTATTTCATTGATAGGTGTTGGGACAGACTGCACAACATGAGGATATTGGAGTCCCATGGAGTAGATTTCACCGCCTTCCAGTTAGAGGGCAAGGCCCGTAGATGGTGGCAGTCTTACCTTCTCAGCAGATCAGCAGGTTCTCCTCCCATGACTTGGGATCAGTTTACACAGCTTCTATTGGATAGGTATATTCCACCCTCTCAGAGGGAAGAGTTACCGTGTCAGTTTGAGCAGCTCGAGCAGGGTCAGATGTCTATGACCAACTATGAGGCGAGATTCTCTGAGTTGTCTCGCCATGCACTCATGATTCTTCCTACGAATGCGGAGAGAGTGCGAAGATTTTTTGCAGGGTTACACCCCGGTATTCGAGCTAGCATGGCCCGAGAGGTTGAGATGGGGACTGAGTATCAGCTGGTGGTGGAGATTGCTCGGAGGATTGAGGGTTACCGCTAGAGGGGTAGAGAGCAAATACAGCAGGACAAGAGGACCTGATTCTCTAGAGAGTTTAGAGGTTCCCCAGCTAGGGGCAGAGGTCAGTTTGGAGGGTCAGCCAGCAGTC
>NW_017671724.1:33969-143119 GCF_001879085.1 Nicotiana attenuata | reverse complement strand
ATTGACTGAAATTGGGAGTTGCATACATTCGGTGATTGAATGGTTTTTGAATTTAGTGGATTGAATTAACTGTGAAACCTTAATTTGAAAATTGAAATATATTTCGTGAGGGATAAAAGAGACCCAGAGCATCCGTATTATTTATGTGTCCACTCCCGTGGGCGATTCTTTAGTTGTGGATCGGATCTACCAGTCTTGTGTGGTTACATTCTGTGGTTACGAGACTAGAGCGGACCTTCTGTTACTTGATGTGATTGACTTTGAGGTCATCCTGGGCATGGATTGGTTATCTCCATATCACTTCATCCTTGATTGTCATGCCAACACTGTTACTTTAGCGATGCCTGAGTTGCCGAGATTGGAGTGGAAGGGTTCTTCCGTTAGTACTTCTAGTCGGGTTATCTCTTTTCCGAAGGCTCGACATCTGATCGAGAAGGGTTGTGTGGCGTATCTAGCATATGTTTGGGACACCACCGCAGAGTCTCCGATGATTGTTTCAGTGCCAGTAGTCCGGAAGTTCGCCGATGTATTTCCTTCTGACCTTCAAGGCATGCTGTCAGATTGTGATATTGATTTTTGTATTGATTTGGCTCCAGGTACCCAGCCTATATCTATCCCACCGTACCGTATGGCTACGAAAGGGTTGAAGGAGTTGAAGGAGAAGCTTGAGGAGTTGTTAGCAAAGGGGTTTCTGAGACCAAATGTGTCACCTTGGGGTGCACTAGTGTTGTTTGTAAAGAAGAAGGATGGGACTATGTAGATGTGCATTGATTACCGTCAGTTGAATAAGGTTACCATCAAGAACAAGTACCCGTTGCCGCGCATAGATGACTTGTTTGACCAGTTGTAGGGCGATAGGGTGTTTTCTAATATCGATTTGAGATTGGGGTACCATCAGTTGAAGATTCGGGACTCAGATGTTCCGGAGACTGCTTTCCGTACTAGATATGGCCATTATGAGTTTCTAGTGATGTCTTTCGGCTTGACTAATGCCCCAGTGGGGTTTATATATGGATCTGATGAACCGGATGTTCAGGACTTATATTGATTCTTTTGTTATCGTCTTCATTGATGACATCTTGATTTACTCACGTAGCCTGGGGGAGCATGAGCAGCATCTGAGAGTGGTGCTTTAGACATTGAGAGAGCAGAAGCTATATGCTAAGTTCTCCAAGTGTGAGTTTTGGCTGGAGTCTGTGGCATTCTTGGGGCATGATGTATCAGGAGAGGGTATTAAGGTGGATCCCAAGAAGATTGAGGCAGTTCAGAGTTGGCCACGTCCCACTTCGGTGACCGAGATCAGGAGTTTCCTGGGGCTAGCAGGTTATTATTGCCGGTTTGTGTAGGGTTTTCATCCATTGCAGCACCTTTGACTAGATTGACTCAGAAGGGTGCTCTTTTCCATTGGTCCGACGATTGTGAGGCGAGATTTTAGAAGCTCAAGACGGATTTGACTACAACACCAACTCTAGTGTTTCCCTCCTGTTCGAGGATGTATATTGTGTATTACGATGCTTCACGTGTTGGCTTGGGTTGTGTATTGATGCAGGAAGGGCGAGTTGTTGGACCAAGTAAATGTGAAGTTTTGAAGACTGACAAAAGAACTCAGACATGGACCAGGTCCATCTTGTGAAGCATAGTTGTGATCAACCCAAACATGTGAGATGCACGTGAAGGAGATAAATCTAATTTATCAGAAGTGATATCTCCTGATCATGATCGAAAAGATTGCATATTGGATAAGGAAAAGACTCCTTACATAAAGAGAACACGGTTTAGGAAAAGGATAGAGTTAGAATATGAGATCAACTAGAACTCTTCCACCATGGAAGAGTGGCATTTGTATCCTAGTTAATCTCAAATTACTAACTCCTTAAATATTAGTGTTGTTCTCTTTTACAGGCAATGCACATAAGCAGATGTTAAACGTGAATTGAGAGCAAAATAGCAAGGCAATTTTGCAAGCAATTTATGTGTGATTCAAGCGCGCAATACTGAAGCTACTTGAACCAGATAGAAGAACCAGTTCCGAGTATCTATCTTTAATTCTAGTTCAATTGTAGTAGGTGATTTTACATTGTACCTTCGGCTTTTATAGAAGCAATTGTATTATGTACTTAGTTTTCAAGTTAGAGTTAACTTGAAGTTGTCGCAACAGTTGAGGCTGTGTACCACAACGGGATTAGAGTTAATCCTAGGTTTACAAAAGAGTTTTTGTAAATGCAGTTTTTGGCTCAGTGATTTTAGTGAAGAGTTTGGAAAATCCTACTGGAAGGTAGGTCGTGGTTTTTTCACCTTTTGAGCCAGGTATTTTCCACGTAAAATCTCCGTGTTCTTTATTTTCTGTACTTATTATTCCGCAACAGTAGTAGTTGGAAATAGAAGAACCAGGTCCTTCTATAATCAAGTTAAGCGAAAATTGGGTACCACACAAATCACCCCCCTCTTGTGTGGTATTGAAGTATAAAACATCAATTGATATCAGAGCAGGTTATCCTTGAAGAGGCTAATACCTTAGGAACATATCAAGATGAGTGCACCACCTGGAAACTGGGAAGGGCAATCCACTGATAGGCCTCCACTCTTTAATGGCCAGTACTATTCCTGGTGGAAGAACATGATGAGAGACCACATCATAGGAGAAGAATATGAACTCTGGGACATAGTTACTGATGGTCCCCTGGCTACTACAAAGAAGAATGCTGAAGGAGTGGACGTGCCAAAGACAAGAGCTGACTGTACTGCTGAAGATTTGAAGAAATGGGAAAAGAATGCCAAGGCCAAGAAATGGCTCGTGTGTGGACTAGGTCCAGACGAGTACAGCAGGATTCAAAGTTGTACCACTGCTAAGGAGATCTGGGACACTCTATAAGTGGCCCATGAAGGAACTCCTCAAGTAAAGAGATCAAGAGGAACACTGTTATATTCTCAATATGAGAATTTCACCATGAAGGAAGGAGAAACCATCCAAGAGATGTACACAAGGTTCACAACACTAACAAATGAACTTAAGTCTCTTGGAAGAATTATCCTTGAAGAAGACAAGGTTGAGAAAATCTTGACAAGGGTCTTGCTATTAACTTGGGAAAGCAAAATCACGGTTATTCAGGAATCAAAGAACATTGCTACTCTCAAGTTGGATGAGCTGATTGGAAATCTCACTGCCTACGAACTGAGAAGGAAAACGATGAAGATGGATGCACCCAAGAAGGAAAGGCTGTCTGGATGGGCCAAAAGGAATTTAATTCACCCCTTTGCCTATAGAAAGGGACCCAAACTAGTTCGGGTTCCTAAGACTAACCCCTGATTTCGTTTTGCAGGTCCAAGTGAAGGGAAATAGCCAAAAATGGTACATGGATAGTGGCTGCTCAAAGCATATGACTGGAAGTAAGAACCAGTTCCTTTCACTTGAGGACCTAAAAGGAGGTAATGTCTCCTTTGGAAATGGGAAGAAAGGTGAGATCATTGGATTTGGAAAGGTAGGTAAGACAGACTCACATTCTATTGAGAATGTCTACTTGATAGATGGCTTGAAATATAGCCTAATCAGTGTATCACAACTGTGTGATAGAGGTAACCTGGTAGCATTCACCTCTACTAAATGTTTTGTGATTAATCTTACCACTGACAAGATTGTTTTGCAGGGAAAAAGAGTTAACAATATTTACATTGTAGATTTGTCCACTCTTTCAGAAAATGAACTCACCTGCTTGAGTGTGTTGGACAATGATCCCCTCCTGTGGCACAAAAGACTTGGTCATGCAAGTCTAAATCAACTCAACAAATTAGTCTCCAAGGACCTGGTGATAGGGTTACCTAACATCAAGTTCAAGGAAGACAAAGTTTGTGAGGCTTGTGCAAGGGGGAAGCAGGTGAGATCCTCTTTTAAAAGCAAGAAAATGGTAAGCACGACCAGGACGATGGAACTGGTTCATATGGATCTCTATGGTCCAATGAGAACATTGAGCAGAGGTGGTAAGAAATATGTGATGGTACTTGTTGATGATTACTCTAGGTTTACTTGGGTATTGTTCTTAACATCTAAGGATGAAGCATTTGACATGTTTACTACCTTTGTTAGAAAAACTCAGAAACAACTAGGTAATCAACTTGCATCAATTAGGTCTGATCATGGAACTGAATTTGAAAATGCTAAGTTTGCTGAATTTTGTGATGAGCATGATATAGATCATAATTTCTCTGCACCTAGGACTCCTCAACAAAATGGAGTAGTTGAAAGAAAGAATAGGACTCTTGAAGATATGGTTAGGACTATGCTTCTTTCTAGTAAACTGCCCCATAGCTTCTAGGCAGAGGCTGTAAATACTGCATGTTACATCATTAATAGGTGCATGACTTGACCTCTTGTAGAGAAGACTCCCTATGAGTTACTTAAAGGGAGAAAACCAAATATATCTCATCTTAGGGCATTTGGATGCAAGTGCTTTGTGCACAATAATGGAAAGGACTCCCTACGTAAGTTTGATCCCAGAAGTGATGAGGGAGTATTCTTGGAATATTCTTCACATAGCAAAGCTTATAAAGTGTACAACAAAAGAACTTTGTGTGTAGAAGAAAGTGTACATGTAGTTTTTGATGAAACTAACATTCTTTCTGAGAGATAGGAACATGAAGATGAAGCCATTGGGCTGGTAAAAGAATTGAGTGAAGTCACAGCTCAAGCTGAAGATGCACCAAAAGAAGGAACAGGTGATGGAACAGGTTCTTCCATCCGGGGCAACCTGACAAGGGGAACTAAACAAAGAAGAAATGAATCTAACTCCCAAATGGAACCTGTCCATGAGCCTGTTCCTCAGCAACAAAACATGGGTGAAACTCCAAATAGAAATCAGTTGGTTGTGAAACCTTACAAGTATCAAAGTTCTCATCCTATTGAGAACATCCTTACTAATCCAACTTCTGGAGTTAAAACCAGATCTCAATTAAAGAATTAGTGTGCTTTTGATGCATTCTTATCTCTTATTGAACCTAAAAATATTGCTGAAGCTTTGCAGGATGCAGATTGGGTGAATGCAATGCAAGATAAACTCAATCAATTTGAAAGAAGCCAAGTGTGGCATCTGGTTACGAGACCCAAGGACAGATCAATGATTGGCACTAAATGGGTCTTCAGAAACAAACTTGATGAAGATGGAACAGTTACAAAGAACAAGGCAAGGCTGGTGGTCCAAGGTTATAGCCAAGAGGAGGGCATAAATTATGATGAGACCTTTGCTCCAGTAGCAAGACTGGAGGCAATAAGAGTCCTCATAGCCTTTGTAGCACACATGGAATTTACCCTTCACCAAATGGATGTGAAGAGTGCCTTCTTCAATGGCTACTTAAAGGAAGAAGTCTTTGTCAAACAACCTCCAGGGTTTGAAAGTAAGGAGTGTCCAGATCATGTATACAAATTGGACAAGGCCCTATATGGACTCAAGCAGGCTCCTAGAGCATGGTATGAACGTCTATCCAAATTCCTGCTTGAACACGGATGGATACAAAAGAGGTAAGATTGACAGTACTTTATTCTTGAGGGAAAAAGGTAAGGATCTACTAGTAGTACAAATATATGTTGATGACATAATTTTTGGGGCAACCACTAAAAAACTGAGTAAGGAATTTGAAAAATTAATGTGGAGTGAATTTGAAATGAGTATGATGGGTGAGCTTAACTTTTTCTTAGGCTTACAAATCAAACAAAACCCAAATGGAACCATGATCCATCAGCAGAAATATGCAAAAGAGTTGATTAAGAAGTTTAAAATGGATGAATCAAAAGAAATAGACACGCCCATTGCAACAACTACTAAATTAGACATAGATGAACCTGGTTCATCTGTTGACCAGAAGTTGTATAGGGGTATGATTGGCTCACTTTTGTATCTTACTGCTAGCAGACCTGACATAGTTTTCAGTGTAGGGCTCTGTACTCGTTTTCAGGCAAATTCTAAGGAATCCCATTTGACTCATGTCAAGAGGATACTGAGATATTTGAAAGGCACTACTGATCTTTCTCTTTGGTACCCTAAAGGTAGCAACTTTAATCTAGTAGGATATGCTGATGCTGACTATGCAAGTTTCCTTGTGGATAGGAAAAGCACCTCAGGTATGGCTCATTTTCTTGGTTCATGTCTGGTATCATGGACTACTAAAAAGCAGAATTCAGTGGCCTTATCCACTATTGAGGCTGAATATGTCGTTGTTGCCTCTTGTTGTGCTCAACTGCTGTGGATCAAACAGCAGATGATAGAATTTGGCATTGAAATTGGTTGCATCCCTATCTTTTGTGATAACACTAGTGCTATAAGTATGACAAAGAACCCAATTCATCATAAGAGGACTAAGCACATAGATGTTAGACATCACTTCTTAAGGGACAACTATGAGAAATGATTGATTACTATTGAATTCTGTGCTACTGATAAACAAATTGCTGACATCTTTACTAAAGCACTGAGTAGAGAAAGCTTTGAAAGGAACGGGTTAGAATTAGGGATGATTAAGATCACCTAATGGGACCAGTTAAGAATGCACAATAAAAAATATTTGGCTAAGGAATCTGAAACCTGTGTAAATATCTAGATTAATTTCTACCCAGCTTCTTACTATAAATAGTATACTCCTGTGACATGTGTTGATATGACTCACTGATCTCTAACAAAATTTTCTCTATTTTGGTAAATTGAGGCATGATCAAGAGAATTCTAAATGAAGAACCTGGTTCATCAGTATTGGTTCATCTGAATGACAAGGTATGTTTTCTATGCTCTGCACAATTAGAAGTATAAGTATTTAAATCATGAGCAGAGTCCTACCTATGTTCAAAACATCAGAAAATCCTATCCGTTTGTTTTTGAACTAGTTCCGTCCCTATTAGAATTCTCACCACAAAAAATGCCTAAAATCTAGGGAAGCTTAACCGTACGTTCAACCTGCAATTTCAGGTTGATTAGACCTCTAATTGACTGCTACCGTTAGCCATTTAATAAGCCTTTCTCTTTAAATACCCATTATTACCTTTTGCCACCCTCATTATTCCAAACCGTCAAAAATCCTTCTTCACTCTAAATTGTTTTCTCCTCCAAAAGCCTAATTCACAAACTCTCTCAAGCGATCAGTTACAATGTCGAATCCTCAAGATAATCCAGGTACTCCTCCACCACCATCCCCTTATGGTTCCTCCACGCCTTCTCTACCCAGTACGAACCCCCAGCCTAAGAAAAAACGTGTCAAAATGCTAGCTCGAAAAATTGTAGCCACAGGTGCATTGTCAAAGAGATTAAACGCACAATTGAAGGCTGCCCAAGCCCAAGATTCTGAGAACTCAGACGATTCGCTCAAATCTGCGAGTGAGGGGGAAGGACCTGGGTCTTCTGACTCTGAGAAGGCTCAAAACTCCCCTTCTAAGGTAAGTTCTGCTTTGGCTGAAAATTTAGGAAATATATTTGTTTTGGTTGGGCCTATCAAGGATGTGGAACTGCCTGAATTGGAAAGGAGAGGAGGTAAAAAGAAAATTTAAAAAAGAAAAAGAGAGAGAGGGTGTATGTGGTTATATGATGGGAAAAGGGAAAGGAGTGGCTGGTTCTTCACCCACTTCTGATTGCCAATACTAGCTATCTTTGGGGTTGAACAGGGAACTGTGGAAGAAAGTGGCAAGAAGCCAGGGGGAAGTGGTTCAGGGGAGGCTGCTGAAGGGTTGGTTAATCTAAGTTCACAGGCAGATGAACCTGGTTCATCAATTGAGGAGACCCTAGCAGACCTTTTGAAAAAGGTAGGTGCTAGTTATGATCCAAAGAAAAGGAGAACTCCAACACCAAAAGCCCCCAGCACAACAAAACCTTCCAAGAAATGAAAGGCTTCCTCCCCAACAACTACTGAAATTTCCTTGCCAAAGGGAAGAGCCACACAAAGTAGAGTGAAATAGGTTGTGAATTTCAAAAGGCTTTGGCTGAAAGCAAGAAAAGAGAATGGATAAAGGAAAAGGTAAGTTTGCAGAGTCCTCTGATGTTGTTGATATTGAGGAGATGGAACAGGTCCATCAGGAGGAACATACAACAATGGAGGTTCAGACCCCCAAGCCCAAAAAGACCAAGACCTCTTCCAAGAAGTCTTCATCTGTGTCTCAGGCTATTGAACCTTCAATGGCCAAGAGGACAAGGTCTGCAGTAAAACCAAACAAGTTAGAGTTTCTAAAGATGAGGAATGGAGTGGTGAAGAAGAGAGTGAGTCTGATGGTGAAAAAGACAAGCTGGCCAAGTTTGGCAAAAGAAAATTTTTGAAGGGAAGATTGCTGAAAGACTTGGTAGAACCAGGAATGGTTCGTTTGGTTGATGCCCTAGCTGTTCAGGGCTGGAAGGACATGGTCCTTCAGATGGATGGAAGGCTAGCTAGGAATGAAATCATTGAATTCATGGCAAATACTGAAGTCGAAGATGGCACAGTTACCAGCCAAGTAAAAGGAGTTCAAGTGACTTTTGATGCAGAAAAGCTGGGAGAGATTCTTGACATCCCCGTTGAGGGATATGATGACTATACTAGGCTAAGATGGCCAAGTTTGGATTCCCTTACTCCTGCCCTTTAAATCACTAGGCGATTTTGTGATGTTGAAGAAGTGAATGAGGCCCAAATTTGTGCACAAGAGTGAAATGAAGCCACAACACAAAGTCCTCTTTGAGTTTGCCAACAAGTGCCTACTTCCCAGGCAGGAAAGAAGGCACATTGCTAACTATATGGACTTAGTTCTGATGGAGTGCCTTGAAAGTGGAAGGCAAATTAATTGGCCTGCACTCATCATCAAGTTACTGGACAGGGTTATCAATGGCTCAAAGTCCCATGCCACGCCCTATGGATTTATTCTGACTACTGTTATAGATCGGTGCAAGGTGCCTCTGAAGAAGTGGGAAATGGCCACAAACAAGGACTACTTTGGCATTAATACTCTGATTGCTTGTGACTATCTAGTCAATGCCATTCCAAATGAACTTGGTTCATTCAAGAAGACACCTATCAACAGTAAAGTCAGGGCTCTAGTTCAGAAAAGTGACGCCAAGGATGCTGAGATAGCTAGGCTGAAGGCTTGCTTAGTAGAGGTTGAATCTGAGAGGGATGCTCTCAGAACTGAGCTTACCAAGGAAAACGAGAAGAATGATGGGATTCTTCACAATATGCTGAATCTTCTCCAAGCCCAAAACCAACCCTTTAGCTCCCCCAAGCCTTAGGAATTCTAGCCTTTATCTCCTGAACCTGTCTAGTACGATCAGTGACCCAGATTAGGGATTTCTCTTTCTTTTTGCTCATGTTTTGAATATCTTTTCTTTCTGTTTGTGGATTGTGGTAGCAACATATCTTCTATTAATGATATCTACTATTTTTGCTCTTGTTGATTGTTAGTATTTCCTTGATAGTTTAAATATATTTTCCTGATTACTGATGATTAATCCATGATTGCACTTGCAGTTGCCCCAGTGGCCATGAGTACTTATTAACATCTGGGACTCACACTTTGTTTATGCAACTTTTCGATGATACCAAAAAGGGGAAGAGAGAGATATTGTGCTTTACATATTCTGAATATGTGATGTTTATAACCTAATTAACCCGGTCCTTGATGATAAGTGAATTTTTCTAAACTCTGTATTGATGAATAAGCTGAGTTCTTATAGGGCCTAAGTGAGTGAAAAGCACAGAGTTTGTCATCATCAAAAAGGGGGAATTTGTTAGCCCAAGTAAATTTGAAGTTTTGAAGACTGACAAAAGAACTTAGACATGGACCAGGTCCATCTTGTGAAGCACAGTTGTGATCAACCCAAACATGTGAGATGCACGTGAAGGAGATAAATCTAACTTATCAGAAGTGATATCTCCTGATCATGATCGAAAAGATTGCATATTGGATAAGGAGAAAGACTTCTTACACAAAGAGAACACGGTTTAGGAAAAGGATAGAGTTAGAGTATGAGATCAACTAGAACTCTTCCATCATGGAAGAGTAGCATCTGTATCCTAGTTAATCTCAAATTACTAGCTCCTTAAATATCAGTGTTGTTCTCTTTTACAGGTAATGCACATAAGCAGAAGTTAAACGTGAATTGAGAGCAAAGTAGCAAGGCAATTTTGCAAGCAATTTATGTGTGATTCAAGCGTGCAATCCTGAAGCTACTTGAACCAGATAGAAGTGTTACGCCCCGCAGTATTACGTCGATGTTATGCTTTGCAGTATTAAGTTACGACAGTGTTGCACCCAGCAATGTTACATTACGGTGATGTTGCATTTCGCAGTATTAAGTTACGATGATGTTGCTCCCTGAAGTATTGTACGTTAAAATTTCATTTTTAGTTAACCGATGTAAGACTCGGGGATGAGATCATCTTGACGTTAACGTATTTATGCTATTTGTAACAAGCGATAAATAAGTGTCATGAAGGATAAAGGGTACGCGAATTAAAGAAAATGAGTTTCGTTGAAAATGGCCAATTTGGGATAAAATACGGGTCGAGCGATAATACCCGATAACTATGGACTAGTACCATGCAAGGTACTATATGACCACGGTAGTACGATGTATAAAGTATTTTAAAAATAAAATAGAATTTTAAGTAATTTGGGGTAATTTTTAAATTATGCGGGTAATTAATTAATTACCGGGTAACAGAACATTACCCAGTTAACTAATAAACGGACAAAACTTAATCAATTATACCCAAAAGAAACATGGCACAAGGCCACTATTCAAGAAAAGTGAGTCATTATAACATGGGTGTACGTGTCCACCTAATAATTAAAGTAACTAACCAAGTCATGACTTCATTTTAAAGTCTTAGTAAGACTTGTAGAATCTGATCCAATTAGACAATCTGTCCTTAAGCTTCAATTCACTTCTTTGCTTGAAATCAAAAAAACATGGAAACAGAAATATTTTCGTCCAAACTCTTAGCCAAAGATTTGAATTGAAATAACAAAGAAGCAACGTTCAAAGAAGCAAGAACGTTGAAACCAAGAACGTTGAGGTTTGAAACCAAAAACAACCTGTTATTTAGCCAAGACTTGGTTACAAGTCTTATATGTAAGACATGGTTATAGGCTTGTTAAAAATTCAAAACATTTTGTCTCTGGATCAGACAAGAAAACGTTGAAGCAACCAATTTCGTTCATAAGATTTAAAGAAGCAGATGCTTCATTTCGTGCAAATAATTCAGGGAACGGGTATGTTAAGGCACTTCCTTCTTTCTTTTGGCATGATCTAATGTGAAATGAATACGCTATTTCATAATGAATCTACTCCTAGCAACTAAGGTTGTCCATGTTGTTCTTTCCGTACAAAGTTATTCTAAGAAAGTATGTATGATCCGTAAGTCCTAGTGAAGTTCATATTGAGGGTATGTATGTCCATAATGTTCTTATGTCACTCCGAAAGGTTTAGAACGTGATCCCATGAGTCGAGCATGCATTATATATATATGTATCTATTTTACTCTACCGAGCCGCGCTATAGACGGCCGGGTATGGCACCTATTGTGCAACCACTGATCAGTTGGGTTTACCGAGCTCCACGTGGCCGGGTATGATTTTACCGAGTCCTCTTTGAGGCCGGGTATGATATGATGATGATGATGCCCACAGAGGCGAATGTTTTTAAACGTTTATATATATATATATATGTATTATGCGTTTCATGTCAGTAGTCCCCAGTGGTACTCAGATGTTACAGGTTATAGCTCCTCTATCTCTCTTTACATTACTGTTCTTGTTTATGCTTTCCTACCTTACATACTCGGTACTTTATTTGTACTCACGTCCCTTTTGCCTGGGGACGCTGCGTTTCATGCCCGCAGGTCCCGATTGATAGGTTGACAGTCCTCCTATTAGGCTATCTGCTCAGCGAAGGTGTTGGTGCGCTCCATTTGCTTCGGAGTTGCTTGTTTGGTTAGTATGATTTAGACGTGTATTGTTTGGTATGGCGGGACTCTATCCCGACCTTTATGACATTTATGTATTCTTAGAGGCTTGTAGACATATGTCGTATACGTGAAAGATTGTACGGCCTTGTCGGCCTGTGTTTGAGTTTATAAATGATTATGTTGGCCTACTAGGCCTCTATGTCACGTGTATATAATGATGTAATAAGAAAAATACGTTACGTTGGTACTCGATTGAGTAAGGTACTGGGTGCCCGTCGCGGCCCATCGATTTGGGTCGTGACAAGAAGAACCATTTCCGAGTGTCTATCTTTTATTCTAGTTCAATTATAGTAGGTGATTTTACATTGTACCTTTCAGCTTTTATAGAAGCAATTCTATTAGGTACTTAGAGTTTTCAAGTTAGAGTTAACTTGAAGTTGTCGCAACAGTTGAGGCTGTGTGCCACAACGGGATTAGAGTTAATCCTAGGTCTACAAAAGAGTTTTTGTAAATGCAGTTTTTGGCTTAGTGGAGAGTTTGGAAAAATCCTACTGGAAGGTAGGTCGTGGTTTTTTCACCTTTTGAGCCAAGTGTTTTCCACGTAAAATCTCTGTGTTCTTTATTTTTTGTACTTATTATTCCGCAACAGTAGTAGTTGGAACACATAGAAGAACCAAGTCCTTCTATAATCAAGTTAAGTGAAAATTGGGTACCATACAATCATCCCCCTCTTGTGTGGTATTGAAGTATAAAACATCACAAGTTATTGTATATGCTTCGCGTCAGCTGAAGATTCATGAGAAGAATTACCTTGTGCATGACCTAGAGTTAGCCGCGATTGTTCACGCTCGTAAGATATGGAGGCATTATCTGTACAGGGTGTCATGTGAGGTTTATGCTGATCATCGCAGCTTACAGCATTTGTTCAAGTAGAGGGATCTCAATTGAGATAGCGTAGATGGCTTGAGTTACTGAAGGATTATGACATCACCATTCTTTATCATCCGGGTAAGGCAAATGTGGTCGAGGATGCCTTAAGCAGGAAGACAAAGAGTATGGGTAGCTTGGCATCAGAGGAGAGGCCATTAGCTTTGGACATTCATTCATTGGCTAACAGACTTGTGAGGTTGGATATTTCTGAGCCCAACCGAGTTCTTGCATGTTTTGTTTCCCAGTCTTCACTATTGGGGCAGATCAAGGATCGGCAAATTGATGATCCGCACTTGGCAGTTCTTAGAGAGACGGTACTACAGAGTGGTGCCAAGGAGGTTTCTATCAGCGAGGATGGGGTTCTGCGACTCCAGGTTCGCCTATGTGTTCCTAATGTCGACGGATTGAGGGAGAGGATTCTTGAGGAGGCACACGGTTCGTGGTATTCTATTCATCCAGGTGCTACGAAGATGTATCGTGACCTGAGACAGCACTATTGGTGGCGGCGGATGAAGAAAGACATAGTGGAGTATGTAGCTAGGTGCTTAAATTGCCAACAGGTCAAGTATGAGCACCAAAGGCCAGGGGGCCTACTTCAGCAGATGACTATACCTGAGTGGAAATGGGAGCACATTACTATGGACTTCGTAGTGGGGTTATCGCGGACCTTGCGGAAGTTTGATGCAGTTTGGGTCATCGTCGAGAGGTTGACCAAGTCGGCACACTTCATTCCAGTTATGTCTACCTATACTTCAGAGAGGTTGGCCCAGATTTATATTCCGGAGATAGTCCGGTTGTACGGAGTGCCTGTTTCTATCAAATCAGATAAGGGTCCTCAGTTCACTTTGCATTTTTGGAGAGCTGTTTAGAGTGATTTGGGGACCTGTGTGGAGCTCAGCACAACATTTCATCCTCAGACCGACGGACAGTCGGAGCGGACAGTTTAGATATTAGAGGACATGTTGAGAGCATGTGTGATTGACGTTGGGGGCAGTGGGATCAGTTCTTACCTCTGGCCGAGTTTTCTTACAATAATAGTTACCAGTCCAGCATCGAGATGGCTCCATTTGAGGCTTTATATGGTCGGCGATGTAGTTCTCCTATCAGGTGGTTTGAGCCTGGCGAGACTAAGTTGCACGGAATTGACTTAGTGAAAGATGCCTTGGAAAATGTGAAGTTAATTCAGGAGAGACTTCGCACAGCACAGTCCAGTCAGAAGAGTTACGCGGGTTAGAAGGTGCATGATGTATCATTCATGGTCGGCGAGAAGGTTCTCTTGAAAGTCTCACCGATAAAGGGTATTATGAGATTCGTGAAGAAGGGCAAGTTGAGCCCAAGGTTTATAGGCCCATTTGAGGTGTTGAGGCGAGTTAGGAGGTTGCTTATGAGCTTGCTTTACCTCCCAGCCTATCAAGGGTTCATCTAGTTTTTCACGTGTCTATGCTTCGGAGGTATCACGCCGACTTGTCTCATGCGTTAGACTTCAGTACTATTCAGCTAGATGAGAGCTTGGGTTATGAGGAGGAGCCAGTTGCCATTGTTGATAGACAGGATCGCCAGTTAAGATCCAAGAGGATTTCTACGATAAAGGTCCAGTGGAGGGGCCAACCAGTGGAGGAGGCGACCTGGCAGTCCGAGAAAGACATGCGGAGCCGATATACACACTTATTAAGCACTCTAGGTATGAATCTAAGCCCGTTCGAGGACGAACTTTTGTTTAAGAGGTGGAGAATGTAACAACCTGTTTGGTCATTTTGCTTCCTAGAACCCTATTCCCCTAAATAAGACTTCCCGTACATGCTTTTACTGATTTAAGACTTGCGAGGATGGTTGGTTCGAGATTTGGAAGAGTCTGGGTTGAAAACGGAACACTTGGTTCCTTAAGGTTGGCTTAAAAGCCCAAGTTTGACTTCGGTCAACATTTTGAGTAAATGACCTCGGAATTAGGATTAGACGGTTCCAATAGGTCCGTATGATGATTTCCGACTGGGGCGTATGTTCGGATCAGGTTTTGGATGACCCGGGAGTGTTTTGGCGTCTGATAGTGAAAGTTGATTCCTTAAAGATTTTGAAGTCCTTTAAATGCGGGTTTTGGTGATATCAAGGTCCGAACAGAATTCCGAGACCGGTAATAGTTCCATAATGTCATTTATGATTTGCACGCAAAATTTGGTATCATTCCGAGTAGTATAATTACGTTTCGGCACATTAGAAGTAGATTGAAGAACTTGAAGTTCATAAGTTTGATTCAATTGGTTTAAGGGTGTGATTCTTAGTTTTAATGTTGTTTCGAGCGTTTCGAGAGTTCGAGCGAGTCTGTTTTATGATTCCAAAATTGTCAGTATGTTCAGGGGGGCCCCGGGGGGCCCGAGTGTCAATTGGACGTGGCTCGAGCTAAGTTGAAATTGGAGGAGGAGTTGAAGCTCCAGCTTCTATCATAACCGCACCTGCGGTTGGACAGCCGCAGATACAAGCTCGCAGGTGCGGGCCTTGACTCGCAGATGCAGCCAATGGTGGCCAGCCTAGAAACTGCAGAAGCGGTTGGCCATCCGCAGAAGCGGCCCCAGCCAGCCCAGTGAAGTTCCACAGAAGCGGACCATTTTCTGCATATGCGGTGGGCGCAGGTGCGGCCCAGGACCGTAGATGCAGAAATCACTGAAGGCAGTGACCTTCATTTATTACGGGAGTTAGACAATTTTAGCTCATTTTCACTCTATTGTTGGGCGATTTTAGAGCTATTGAGAGGGGTTTTTCACCAAGCTTTTGGAGGTAAGTAATACCTACTATATGTGAGTTAAATACTTGGATTTTGGGTAGATTAACATGTAAAGATTAGTGAAAATCATGGGATTAGAGTAAAACCTAGATTTTTGATAAAAACAAGATTTAACCATGAAATTCGTTTATGGAATGAAGTAAAAATCATATATTCTCAATCCTTAGGTTATGGGTAACAAATTCCTTGAAAAATTTCCGGAATCCGGGCACGTGGGCCCGGGGGTGAATTTTAGAAACCTTGCCTTTGGGGTTAGATAATCACTTTAATAGCTAGAATATGAACTTGTAAACCTATAATGATTGGTTTTAACACTATTTGAATAGTTTCAGATTGTGCGGCTCCGGTTTGAGGATATGAGTGCATTCTTGAGTTGGAAGTAGGCTCGAAACAAGGTGAGTCCTTTTTCTAACCTTGTAAGAGGGAAATTTCCTCATAGGTGAATTTATTTAATATATGATCAATTGTGTGGGCTACGTATGTACGAGGTGACGAGAGTCCGTACGTAGCTACTATTCCTATTATGTACGGGTAGTTCTAGGCTTATACCATGCTTTGTGGGTACCATTATATGATTATAATTGTTGATCTGCATTGAATGGAACTAAGTTGAAGATGTTATGATTTCGAGGATTTCAAGTAAATATTTGTTTTGAAAAGAATTGAGGAAACATTAAGTTTTATCTATATTCAACTGCGTCGCAAGTACATTCCGCGAGCGGGGTGATTATTTTTGCTACTCTCATGGGAGCGGGTCGTTCACCTCGGCAGGTTAATAAAAGTATATATGGTTTGGGCCATTCGACCCTCGGCAGTGCACAGTTTACTTTTATGTTAGATCGGGCCGAACGTCCTCGGTGGTACTTGTGTGTGATAATAGAACCTGAACCCCTTATAATTCGTATGATTCATTGCTTGAAAGGTTACTTGTTTTAAATGAAGAAAGTGCCTAGATTTATTAATTGGATGAAGGGATTTTTAGTATTATTCTTGTTTGAGTTTGTTGTTATCTACATACGTTGTGAATTAAAATATAGAACTTCATATTATTATATTTGCTGGCCCTAGTAAGTGTCGGAGTCGACCCCTCGTCACCACTTCTTCGAGGTTAGACGAGATACTTACTGGGTATATATTTTTATATACTCACGCTACACTTCTGTACTTGAATGTACAGGCTTTGAGGCAGGTGCAGCTTGCCATCAGTCCGGCGCATATATTTGGACTCCCTAGCTTGAGATTTCCCGGCGAGCTGCCCTTCTGAGCCGTTCCGCAGCAGCTGGAGTCTCTCTTTTGTCTTTATGTTCCTGTCTATTTCTTTTTCCAGACAGTAGGATAGTATGGTTTTGTATATTCTACTAGACTTCCCACACACTTGTGACACCAGGTCTTGGCACACACTTGGTAGACTTATGATTTTTGTCTTATTTTTATGATTTTAATTCGTATTCATTACTTCCATTTAATTATGCTTAAATTTTGAACTCTAAATTTCTTAATCAATAAGGGAAAGTTATCACATACTAATTATTCAAATGAGAATTTACTAGTTGATTAGTGTTGGCTTGCCTAACAAAGGTGTTGGGAGCCATCACGGCCTAATACGGAATTTGGGTTGTGACAGTCTCCTTCAGAGTATTTAAAAATTTTCTTTCCTGTCCAAATTTGTATTCCGGACAGTTGCTGTATTTTATCTTATTTCCTAGTAAATGCTCATGCACTTTTGACACCGGGTTCTAGGATGATTATGGGATATTCAGTATTGAAATTTGAAAACGTTATTAATTATTCTGTAAAGTTCATCTTTTACTAGTTAAATTGAAGGAAATTTATGATTTCAAAAATATTAAAATGAGAATTTAATTAGCTATTTAGTGTTGTCTTGTCTGACAGTTGTGTCCGGCGCCATCACGACCTTTAATGGATTTTGGGTCGTGACAACATGGTACCAGAGCACTAGGTTCACTTAGGTCTCACGAGTCATAAGCAAGTCTAGTATAGTCTTGCGGATCGGTACAAAGACGTCTGTACTTATATTCGAGAGGCTATAAGGCTATTAGGAGCACTTTCGTTCTTGATTCCTTATCGTGCGATTTGACTCGTTTGAGGCTTATGCCTTTGTTTCTTTCCTACTTGATCTTATGCGATGTGAAACACTTGTTATAAGTCGGGAATTTAGGAATTGTAATGGAACTACAGGTGTGGTACTGGATGTTTCTCCCTGCGTGTTTGATTGGACTATTATCGTCGCCTTGCGGAAGGCCGTCCTGTCGTTTTAGCTCAATATCAGTACTACCGAAGGTTTTGAGATTTGGCATTGATTGTTATGATGATTCGTGCATTGCTATCTCACAGTGTTGGTCCATTGGTAGGATTCTTGTCCATGCGTCGAAGCAGTGAATGACTTGGAAGGAGTTTTACTCAGTGCATGATTTAGAGATTCAGTATCTTATTTCCGGTGGGGGAAAGGCAATCAGACTATGAATGTTCAGGTTTGGGTTAATGGAGTAATGAGAATTGGTATTTTCGAGCGTGGTAGAATTTTCATCAGTAGTGTGGTGTCGTCGCCCTTGATTGGATGTGTTAAGTTCACCGATGTTATGCTCTTCATCAATTTGCCTTCGGGGCAGAGTAGTGTGAGATGGTATGGCAGAAACAGTCGTTAGAGATAGCAGAGTGCAGCAATTTCAGAATCAAATGAGTATTTCTAGTGTTGACAACTCGAGAAAGATGATCTTCGAAAAGGTTTACAGTTAGTAACGATCTATTGGTTCCAGTGCTACAGAGATAGATTTGATTTAAGGCAACAATTGGGCAGTGAAGGATGAGGAAGGACGTGTGGGAGGTGTCTTGCAGTGGTTAAACTTTTAGAAGGCCGAGAGTGTGAAACAAAGGTCGAATGTTGCTTAAGGAGTAAGTTTGACCAAAGTGGGAGAGTGTCAGAGTAGCATATGGGTTCTGTGGTAGGATGACTACACACCTTGAGAAAAGTTTAGAATGATTTGGGATTCATGGTGGACAATGGCTAGGTCTACGGACTTAATTTGGAATAGTGCGCGGGAGATAGGATACGACATAAAGGAGTTGCTTGATATGAAGAAGGATACAACATAACTTTGGATTGGAATGTATTATCGCACCTTCAGTTGATGTCCATAAGGAGTGAACGGACCCGTACAGCTGGTGAACGAGCAGGCTCAGGATGGGTTACAGATTTTGTAGTAATTGTGCCCAGTGCAGCATCGTTGGAAGATGTCTGTGTGTAATTTCCATAGGTGGGTTATCTCCTGTGAGCAGGTCAGCGGTCGGGTGGTTGACGAAGCTTCTACAAAGAATTCTACTGGCCATCCGGTAAGAGGTCGAATATGTAAATGTGGCTAGTGAAGAGGTCGAATATGTAAATATGGCTAGTGATTCAAAGTGTTCGTGAAATGCTAACAAAAGGATTTCGAGGAATTTGGCGGTCTGATTGTGCAAGATCATGTCAACGAAGAAGAAAGAATCTTGGTGGGTTCCAATTTTATGCAATGGTAGCTTCAAGCTAAGTGGGAGAGCCACACCGCCTACGATTGGATTGTATGGTTATCTTCTTATGAGGTTTCTAGTTATCGGCATATTGATGGGTTATTGCGACTAAGGAAAGAGAACATCAGTGGCAATTTGAGCAAAGGATTTGCAGAATGTGTTGTATAATTGGCATTATTGATTCATGTTCAGGTTTTGGGAAGACTCAGGATTTATGCTTCGTGTAGAAGTGAGTTACAAGGAAGGTGATTCGGCCGGGTGCTTCTTTGAAAAGGTGGTCATGTGCTAGCGGAGCCTTGCAGTTGATTATATACGGGACCAAGTCAGAGTGGGTGACTCTCAACAACTGTCCTAATGGATTCAAAAGTTAAAGTGCGGTGCCTAAGGATTTCGAGTCTGTAGTATGGTTGAGTATCGAGCTTTCACAGCGGATTACGAAAAGGGGGCTTGGAGTGTTCTGCGTTATTTTCGGTCTGTGGTGTAGCATGGGAGGAATGCGAGAAAATGACTTCAGATTCATAGAGGAATTTTCAGAATGGGTGTACCATTTGAAGACGCGAATATGCGCACAGGGAAAGTATGGGACGGTTCGTGGGTTTTGAGACAGCATGGTCTCGTGAAATAAGGTCACTCAGGACGAGTGCGGATTGAGTTCGCTATGTTTTGAATGAAGCTTTTATTATTCCTAAGGCAAGTCCAGGGTAAATTAGAAGAAGTCGGATCGGTTAGCAATGGTTGAATCAGCATGATGATGACAATGATCAACTCCTTTAGCGTGTTGAGTTACTCATGTGATTTGTGGCAGTACGTGCGAGGTTTGACGGTCGCCGTAATTGATTTTATTTGGAGGCTTTCGAGTATTATGGCCGGTTGTTTACAGATGGATCCTAAAAGAGTTATGGTGGTTTAGACCACTACTTGAGGTTGCTATTTCTATGGATATGAGAACTCAGTCACGCGTTGCAATGGTTCTCTTGAAATGAGTTAAGTAAAAGGTTTCTATATGATGAGGTGTGTACCCTATTAATGGTTCAGGAGTTATGAAGAAATTCTTGTACTCTTGCGCATTGGCCTGATTAAGTGCATCGAGTAGCAAGGGAGTTGGAAGTTGAGGATCAAGGTTGTGGTTTGGATGTCGACAAGAATGTCACCAGCTCGGATGAGCATGGAAAATGGATTAAGATGGTTAGAGTAAGCTGGTATTATCTTTAGTGTCACTTGAGATCGGTGTCCTATGTAAGAGGCTATGAGTATTAATTTGCGGATCCTTGATTCGCTTTACAACATTAGTATGACCGGTGGTATAGGTGTGCAGATTGTTACCTGGTGCGGAAGGTTGTAAGGCGTATCCCACGAGAAGATGGTATAAGTGTGTCAGGTAGTCGCTTAATGGATAAAAGATTGAAAACCAAGCATGGAGATTGTGGTACTATCATTAATGTGAGAATTTATGCCTAAAGGGCGCTCGGTTCATTTGGTGGTGGACTATGGAAGTTTGTTCTGGGTTTGACAACTGTCCTTATGTGTCATGGTAAAGAGGACTATTATGAATCCTTGAAAGGTTACTAGCTTAGTGCGGTACGATCAGAATCGGCTTGAAGTCTGTGGATGGATCTAAATATGAATGTGGGCTCTATATCGAGCCGGATGTGTTCATTTCAGCATAGCGCTCCTTATGGAGGAGCATTCGGACGTTGGATGTTGTTTCGTCGTTGGCTTCATGTAATACTATATTGTGTCGTGTGAGTTTTGAAACGGCTTGATAAATTTCATATGTCTTGAAGTTCCGCGTAGCGATGGTGTTATGTGAGCAGGATGGCTCTCGAGATTCAGATCATATATCGCGCCTTAGTTGTGCTTGAGTTTTGTAGCGTATGCGCTATCTGTCTCCCCATGGATGGTATTATGCACTTGGCGTGCTTGTGGCTGATATTCGGGTATTTTGTAATAATGAGCATTCTAGCTCGGTAAGTATCTCCTTATATAGATTTCATGTGTGGATCGGGTTGCACGACGCAACAGTGTGATGTTGAGTACTGTCCCCTATATCTATTCTTGTGTGTTTTGTTTTCCATTTTTTGAGGAAGGTTCATAACACCTTTTCGATTGTCTAATTAGTTACCTGGGTTGAGTAGTCCTTTCCGGAATTTGTTTTCCTTATGTATCACATTCGAGTTTGTAGCTTGTTGGCACATTGGGGCATTATATGAGACTTTTGGCAAAGTCCGAGGTGGCTTATTGCCTAAGCAGCTTGTACTGGGTGAGACGAGATTATTGGACCTGGGATCAGTGCGATCGGATTTATATGAAATATATTAAAGAGAAAATATAGTTATTTGGTCCATAATGAGGCAATGGATCTTGTCAAGAGAAGGAACTCAATGAATTGTTGACTCGACCGTTGGTCATAAATTTCTACATATCTCTTCCGTCGTGGCAGTATTTCAAGAGTTGGAAAAAGACTTTTATATGTCATGAGGTGCATTGTGAGAATCGGATTCGTGAAATTTCGGCTATTGTTATCAGAGGATGTTATTATGGTCATGTGAGTTATGCAGTGCATAGAGTGGATTCAGCAAAGGTATGCAATCAGGTATTGGTGCATCGCATAGAGATTGATACGGTGTTCGTATGATGGGAACAAGCCTCGTAGAGAATTCCAGATGTTGGAATTGGGTTCTAAGTCTTTTTTTACTAAGAAGAAAGGAGAATCTTCGGACTGGCTCGAGCTAGTGTGCTCAACAGAGTTGTGGTGGCACAGGTAGGTGCACAAGTGTTAAGCAGTAATTTCAGACAACTCCAGAGCAGTTCTTAGCACGTTCGAGGACGAACATATGTTTAGGTGGGAGAGAATGTAACGACCCGACCGGTCGTTTTGATCTCTAGAGCATCGTTAGGCGGCTTGAGGCCATGATCAACTTCACTTCAGGTATCATGACTTGTACCCGTGGTCGGAATTGAATTTCGGGAAGTTCGGAGTTGATTTGGAAAGAAAATTCTCATTTCGAAAGCTTCAAGTTGGAAGAATTGACTAAGGTTGGATTTTTGAGTAAACGACCTTAGAATCGGGATTTAAAGGTTCCAACAGGTTCCTATGATGATATTAGACTTGGATGTATGTTCGGATCGGGGTTTGGATGACCCGGGAGCGTTTCGACGCCTATTGTGGAAGTTAGAATTTTGGAAGAATTTCATAAATTTGGGTTAAAATGCATTTCAATGTTATCGATGTCCGTTTGGGATTCCGAGTTCGAGAATACCTCCGTATGGTGATTCTGGTATTGGGAGCGCGTCCGGAAGTGGATTCAGAGGTCTTTAGGTCATTTAAGGGTCATTTGGCGAAAGTTAGAAATTTGAAGGTTTTTGAGAAGTTTGATCGAAAGTGGACTTTTTGATATCGGGGTCGGATTTCGATTTCGGAAGTTGGAATAGGTCTGTAATGTCAAATGTAACTTGTGTGCAAAATTTGAGGTCAATCGGACGTGATTTGACAGATTTTGGCATCGGATGTGGAAGTTAGAAGTTCAATAGTTCAGTAGGTTTGAATCGATGCGCAATTAGTAGTTTTGATGTTATTTGGTATGATTTGAGGCCTCGAGCAGGTCTGTGTTATGTTATGGAGCGGGTTGGTGTGATTGGATGGGGTCCCAGGGGCCTAGGGTGTGTTTTGGGTTGTATCGCGCTCTTATTCAATTTTCAACGTCGTTTCTTTGGACATAAAGGGTACCACATTAAGCAAATGAGCTCCAAATTCAGCTTTTATTAAACCATTAGATCTGTGTCGTGATTATGGAGCCATAGCAAAAATACTCATCGAATTTGGACATTGTATGAGGGAGTTATGCTCATTTCCGTGTCGGGAAAAAACTGCTGGTTTCTGGTGTGGTCGCAATTGCGAACATCTCTATCGCAATTACGATGCCCAGTTCGCAACTATGGACATTTTGCCGCAAATGCAACCTTTTCCAGCCCTGTCCTTGTTCGCAATTGCGAACCCTGGATCGCAAATGCGACATCTGCACCTTGTTTTCAGCTGTGTAACTCAGGTTTTTGCTTAATTTTATCATATTTTGAACCCTAAGTCCGAGAGTGGGCAATTTTGAGAGAGGATTTTTGTATCAAATCATTGGGTAAGTGCCTCTAACCAATTTTCAATTATATTTGTGATTATACCTTAGATTTAACATCAAAATTCATGAGAATCTAAAGGAAAATTTGGGATTTTGAAGAAAAACCTAGCAAATGGTATTTTTGGATTTTGACCACGAATTTGGGCATGGAATTGAGAATAAATTATACATTTGAGTTCGTGGGGTTATGGGTAAAGTTTATCTTCAAAAAATTTCGGAATCCGGGCTCGTGGGCCGAGGGTGATTTTATCAACTTTTCGAGCGGAGTTGGGAAATTGTTTAAATCGAATTTTTGTGAGTATTAGAGTATATTTTTATGGGTTTGCACCTTTATTGGCTAGTTTTGGAGCGTTAGACATCAGTTTGAGTTGTCGGAAGGGGTTGGGATCCGGTTATGGAACTTGGGAGCGAGGTAAGTCTCCTTTCTAACCTTGTAAGAGGGAATTAACTCCATAGGTTAAATAATTCAATATGTGCTTCTATTTGTGGAGGCTACGTACGCACGAGGTGACAAGAGTCCGTCCATAGCTACTATTATGCTTAAGTCCGGGTAGTCTAGGACCCAAAAGCATGCTATACTTGCGATATTTGTAACGTTATTTTCAATTTAAATTGCTTAAATCATATCAAACTTGGTAAATAAATTTCTAAAAGGATAAACTTCATTTTCTTGACTGTTAGAAGAAGATTGTCATTTCCTCAGATAATTGCTCCTTGATGAATTCTTGATTGCCCGTTTGATTGTTTTTTTTCCTTTTGTGGAACGGACCGAACGCCTCGGCAGATTAAATAGATGCATCTATGGTTCGCGCAGTTCGACCCTCCGGCAGTGCACAGTTTAAATATTATATTGGATCGGGCTGTACGACCTCGACATGATTTGCGCATAACTTAATTGATTGTTTTGGAATTATTGATAATTGATGTGGCCTCCTTGGCCGGAGATATAAATTGTTAAAAAATGAAAATAAATTTGGAAATCTCCTACTTACAAAAGAATTGTTTACCTGCTTCATGTTATTGAGTTTACAGTGATCATATAAAATCCATGATTAATCATGTTATCGGTATATTATTGTTGGCCATAGTAAGTGTCGGGGTCGACCTCTCGTCACTACTTCTTCGAGATTAGACTCGATACTAACCGGGTACGCGTTGTTTTCGTACTCTTACTACACTTGCTGTACATTTTGTTGTACAGGCACATGTATGGCTATTGGCCTAGTGGGCGCAGCGGCATGGTTGACACGGGGACTTAGGTGGGTTGCATTCCATATTACGACCCGCAGCCAGCAGAGTCTCCTTCAGAGTATTTATATTTTCTTTCCTGTCTAAATTTGTATTCCGGATAGTTGTTGTATTTTATCTTATTTCCTAGTAAATGCTCATGCGCTTGTGACACCGGTTCTGGGATGATTATGGGATATTCGGTATTGAAATTTGAAAACATTATTAATTATTCTGTAAATTTCATCTTTTACTAGTTAAATTGAAGGAAATTTATGATTTTAAAAATATTAAAATAAGAATTTAATTAACTATATAGTGTTGGCTTGCCTGACAGTGGTGTCCGGTGTCATCACGACCTTTAATGGAATTTGGGTCATGACATTTTGTAGTTCGACCTTTAAGAATGACATAATTGACAGTTAAAGAGTATGGATGTGAAGTTGCCTTATAGTTATAAAGATATCTGAATGCATGATCATAAAGATTAATCACAAATTTGATTTTCTTCGGAACACATACTCATCATGACTCAAAGCTCCTGTCTAATGTCTCATAGATCTTTGGCATCCATGCATATTAACCTTCAAATAAACTTGTATTTGGGGGCTTTATATCTCTATGACTATTTTAGTATCCATGGGTCGAGTGAAGATCGTTTAAAGCAAATAAGAGATATGTTATGATTATCCGAATAATTCTAATATCTCATCTCCAAATACTTTGACAAGTCCCAAACATCTCCAAGAATCAGTGTTTGTCCCTAAATACCTAGAAATATTCATTAAGTTTGAATCTTTATTATTTCACTTTTATAAGGATACCACCCATTAGATTATGCACCAATTATTTCATGAGATACCACCCATAAAATTACTCATTATAATTTTTTTTTTGTATATTTGGAACTATGGTATTGTAGATATACTACCTATGAGTTTTTTTTTCTTAAGTTTGAAATGGTGAAAGTGAAACTCTAGAAAATCTATAGTACGAAACGGTACAAGTGAAACTATATTTCTTTTAAGAAATAGTGCAAGTGAAATTCCAAATGTGATTGTGAAATTCTAGGAAAAAGTCCATCACACTACTTTAGAGTTCCAGAAAGAGACAATTCAAGCTTCATCAATTTTTTCAAGAGTTGAACTGCACATTTTAAACTTGTATACGGTAAAAATCAGAGGGCTCAATTTTGTGATCACTAGGGCGCCTCAAAAAAGACCACCTCCGGGAGGCTCGAAGTCTAGCTCGGAGTTCGCCCCCGAGGGTTCATGATGATCGACCTCGAGGCAGTGCTGTCATGACCTTAAACCCAGACCCGGTCGTGATGGCACCTCTCGTGAAGACAAGGCCAGCCGACTCATACCTCAAATTAATTAACAGCTATAACGATTCATAATCAAGTTATTAATAATGATAAAACCCAAAAAAATAGTGTGAAATGTATCAACTGCAGAAAATAACCAACACAACCCGACATCGGGGTGTTACCAGTCATGAGCATCTAACATGTGTCTAAGAGTCTGAAAGAGCTTATACAGTCTATTACAGAACTAGAAACAGAAAGTAAGATAGGAGGGAGAAACACTGGGTTGCGAACGCCGAGCAGCTACCTAGTGGACTCCAAATGACCTGCTGGGTGCAATCAACCCTCGCTGACGGGACCCGAGGCTCCTCAATCTGCACACATGGTGTAGGGAGTAAAGTGAGTACGCCAACTCAGTGAGTAATAACAATAAATGAAGACTGAGCGATAAGAAAATACGAAGAAATCACAACAAGATGCTACACAGAGGCAGTATAAAATCAATGCAGTGCAATAAACAATGAAACTTATAAGAAAACACCTTATTCCAGGAAAGACCTCTTTTAAGCATCGTTGGCAGTTACACAAGTAAATGATAAAACAACGAGAACAGATAAACACGTAAAAATCAGCCCCTCGGGCACAATATCAACAGAATCAGCCCCTTGGGCAATAACATAGAACAACATCAGCCCCTCGGGCTATATCACATATCACACTGGGTACCCGCGCTCACTGGGGGTATACAAACTCCGGGAGAGGCCCCTTACGGCCCAAGCGCAAAAATAAGCCATCCCGTAGCATAATCAACAGGCTCTCGGCATCATATCAATCACAAGCCACCTCGTGGCATAATAAATCTGGCCCTCGACCTCTCATATATCACAATCAGTACCACATGCTGCGGCGGGCAGCCCGATCCCATAGTAATCCTCACAACACAGGCCCTCGGTCCTACTCAGTCAGAATTTCTAAAAGCCACTCGGGCACAATATAAAAAAACATGATGCTCAGCCCAAAAATAATTTAAAGTGTTAAAATAGAGTAAACATGGCTGAGTTATGAAAACAGTAAGATATAGCTTGACTGAGTGCATATAGGAAATCAAAACAGCAAGGAAATAGCAGTAAAAATCCCTTAAGGGTCCAAAACTGTTGGCACGAGGCCCAAGTATGGCATTCAGCCCAAAGCATGATGATAGCAAACAGTTTTCAATCAAATACGCAGTAAAACAATCATTCGGGAAGGACTAAGTCACAATTCCCAACGGTGCACGACCCCACGCTCGTCATCTAGCGGGTGCGTCACCTCAATATAGCACAACGATGTGAAATCCGGGGTTTCATACCCTCAGGACAACATTTACAATCATTACTCACCTTAATCCGGTCCAAACTCTAGCTCGCGATACCTTTGCCCCTCGAATCGGCCTTCGAATGCTCCAAATCTAGCCAAAATGAGTACATAACCATCAAAATATGCTAAGGGAACGAAGCCCACTCAAAAATAATCAAAATACCATGCAAATCCCAAAATTAGCCAAACCCGACCGCCAGGCCCACGTCTTGAAATTCGATAAATTTTACATCATTGGACTCCTTATCTCCCCACGAGTTCATACATATCAACAGTACTAAAATCCTATCACAAATGACCCCTCAAACCCTTGCTCAAAGGTCTCCAATTCTCAAGCCCTAGTTTCCTAAATTTTAAAACCCTTAATTTCCATAATTTACAACTCTAGTCCGTGAAATAACACCAAAGAAACGAGTTTTAGGTTCAACAATCTTACTTTAATGAAGCTCCCTTGAATTCCTTCTTCAAAATCTCCCAAAAAGCTCCAAAACCGACTAAAAATGGTGAAGAAATAACTCAAATTCGCGCAGGAAATCTTTTATACTTTCTGGCCCAGGCTTTTTGCACCTACGGTCCATTACTCGCTCCCGCACAACCGCTTCTGCGGTCACCACTTAAATCCCAGGCGCCGCATCTGCGAAGCAAATCCCGCACCTGCGCTACCGCAGGTGCACTTCCTCAACCGCTTCTGCGGTTCCAGCTGATGCCTTCCTTGGCCGCATCTGTGGCTCCAAACTCGCTTCTGCAAGACCGCACCTGCGGTCCCCTAGCCATAGGTGCGGTTATGACAACAATGGGAAAAAACTTCAGCTGCCAAAACCCAATTCTAATCTTCCGCCAACCATCCGAAATCACCCCGAGGCCCCCGGGACCTCAACTAAAAGCATCAACAAGCCATATACTACTATTCAAACTTATACCAATCTTCAAATACCTCAAACAACATCGAATCAACCAAAACACATCGGATTCAAGGCTAAGGTTCTCAAAATCTTCCAAATTACGCTTTTGATCAAAAAGTCTATCAAACCACGTCCGAATGACCTGAAATTTCGCGCACACATCCCAAATGACACCACGGACCTACTGCAACTCCCGGAATTCCATTCCGAACCCTATATCAAAATCTCACCTACCAACCGGGAACCGCTAAAATTTCAATTTCGCCAATTTAAGCCTAAATCTACTCCGGACCTCCAAAACACATTCCGATCACACTCCTAAGTCCCAAATCATCTCCCGAAGCTATCCGAACCATCAGAACTCACATCCGAGCCCTTTAACACATAAGCCAACATCCGGTTGACTTTTCCAACTTGAGCTTACTCAAAAGAGACTAATTGTCTCAAACCTTATTAAAATCTCTCTGAACCCGAGCCAAGCAACTCGATCTCACATAATACAGCTGAACAAGACAATAAGAAGCAGAAATGGGGAAAACAGGGCGGTATCTCATGAAACGACCGGTCGGGTCGTTACATCCTCCCCCTCTTAAACAAACGTTCGTCCTCGAACGAGTCAAGAAACATACCTGAAGCCTCGAATAGGTGAGGATATCCGCTCTGCATCTCCCGCTCGGTCTCCCAGGTAGCCTCCTCCACAGGCCGACCCCTCCACTGCACTTTCACTGAAGTTATATCCTTTGACCTCAACTTTCAAACCTGACGCTCCAAAATAGTTGCTGGCTCCACATCATAAGTCAAATCACCATCTAATTGAACCGTGCTGAAATCCAGAACATGTGACGGATCCCTAATATACTTCCGGAGCATAGAAACATGGAATTCCGAATGCACACTCGACAAGCTGGGTGGCAAAGCAAGCTCATAAGCCACCTCTCCAATCCTCTAAAGTACCTCAAAAGGCCCAATGAACCGAGGACTCAATTTACCTTCCTTCCCAAACCTCATAACACCATTCATGGGTGAAACCTTTAACAGAACCTTCTCACCAACCATGTAGGACACATCCCGAACCTTCCTGTCAGCATAACTCTTTTGTCTCGACTGCGCTGTACGAAGCCTCTCCTGAATCACCTTCACCTTGTCTAAAGCATCCTGCACCAAGTCTATACCCAATAGCCTGGCCTCGCCCGGCTCAAACCAACCAATTGGAGATCTACACCGCCTCCCATACAAAGCCTCATATGGAGCCATCTGAATACTCGACTGGTAACTGTTGTTATAGGCAAACTCTGCGAGAGGTAGAAACTGATCCCATTACCCTCCAAAATCAATGACACAAGCGCGCAACATGTCCTCCAATATCTGAATAGTGCACTCGGATCGCCCGTCCGTCTGAGGGTGAAAAGATGTGCTCAACTCGACCTGAGTACCCAACTCTCATTGCATAGACCTCCAAAACTGCAAAGTAAACTGAGTGCCCCTATCTGAAATGATGGAAGCTGGGACACCATGCAAACGAACAATCTCCCGGGTATATATCTCTGCCAACCGCTCTGAAGAATAGGTAGTACTCACAGGAATGAAATGCGCGGACTTGGTCAGCCGATCCACAATCACCCAAATAGCATCGAACTTCTTCAAGGTCTGTGGGATCCCGACTACAAAGTCCATAGTGATCCGCTCCCACTTCCACTCTGGGATATCCATTCGCTAAAGCAAGCCACCCGGTCTCTGATGCTCATATTTCACCTGCTGACAATTGAGACACCGAGCTACGAATCCTACAATGTCCTTCTTCATTCTCCTCCACCAATAATAATGTCTCAGATCCTGGTACATCTTCGCGGCACCCGGATGAATGGAATACCGCGAGCTAAGGGCCTCCTCCAGAATCAACTCCTGAAGGCCATCCATCTTGGGCACGCATATCTGGCCTTGCATCCTCAACACCCCATCATCACCAATAGTCACATCTCTGGCATCATCGTGCTGAACTCTGTCCTTAAGGACTAGCAAATGAGGATCATCATACTGGCGCTCTCTGATGCGATTATATAAAGAAGACTGAGAGATCACACAAGACAATACCCGATTGGGTTCCGAAATATCCAACCTCACGAATCGATTGGACAAGGCCTGAACATCAACTGCAAGAGGCCTCTCCCCAACTGGAATATATGCCAAACTCCCCATACTCACCGCCTTTCGGCTCAAAGCATCGGCCACCACATTGGCCTTCCCTGGATGGTATAAAATAGTAATATCATAATCCTTTAGCAACTCCAACCACCTCCGCTGCCTCAAATTGAGATCATTCTACTTGAACAAGTGTTGGAGGCTACGATGATCGATAAACACCTCACAAGACACACCATACAAATAATGCCTCCAAATCTTCAACGCGTGAACAATGGCAATCAACTCCAAATCATGAACAGGGTAGTTCTTCTCATGGGGCTTCAACTGACGAGAAGCATAAGCAATAACTCTACCCTCCTGCATCAATACACACCCAATACCCACTCTCAAAGCATCACAATACACTGTATATGAACCTGAAGCTGATGGAAATACTAACACTAGAGCTGTGGTCAAGGCAGTCTTGAGCTTCTGGAAGCTCTCCTCACACTCATCAGACCACTAGAATGGAGCGCCCTTCTGATTCAACTTAGTCAAGGGCGATGCGATGGATGAAAATCCCTGAACAAACCGGCGGTAATAACCCGCCAAACCAAGGAAACTGCGAATCTCTATGGCTGAGGACGGTCTGTGCCAACTCTGAACTGCCTCTATCTTCTTTGGATCAACCTGAATACCCTCGCTGGACATGACGTGCCCCAACAAAGCCACTGAACTGAGCCAAAACTCACATTTGGAGAACTTTGCATAAAGCTTCTCCTCTCTCAATCTCTGCAACACCACTCTCAAGTGCTCCGCGTGCTCCTCCTGGCTACGCGAGTATACAAAAATATCATCAATGAAAACAATAACGAATGAGTTAAGATAAGGCCGGAACACGCTGTTCATCAAATGCATGAATGTTGCTGGGGCATTGGTCAGCCCTAAAGACATCACAAGGAACTCATAGTGACCATATCGGGTCCTGAAAGTTGTCTTGGGGATATCTGAGTCCTTGATCTTTAGCTGATGATACCCTGAGCGAAGATCAATTTTGGAGAACACCCTCGCTCCCTGAAGCTGGTCGAACAAATCATCAATGCGAGGCAGGAGATACTTGTTCTTAACTGTGACCTTGTTCAACTGCCTGTAATTAATGCACATCCTCATGGTGTCATCCTTCTTCTTCACGAACAAAACAGGTGCACCCCATGGCGAAGCACTAGGACAGATGAACCCCTTATCGAGGAGCTCCTGAAGCTGCTCCTTCAACTCCGCTGGTGCCATACGATACGGTGGAACAGAAATGGGCTGATTGCCCGGCACCAGATCAATACCGAAATCAATATCCCTGTCCGGTGGCATGCCCGACAGGTCTGCAGGAAACACATCTGGAGAATCCCTCACAATCGGAACAGAATCAATGCTGGGAATCTCTGCACTGACATCCCTCACAAATGCTAAGTATGAAAGACATCCTTTCCCAACCATACGTTGGGCCTTCAAGAATGAGATTACCCTGCTGAGAACATAATCAGACAGACCTCGCCACTCAATCTGTGGCACACCCGGTATAGCTATCGTCACTGTCTTGGCATGACAGTCCAGAATAGCCCGGCACGGAGATAACCAATCCATGCCCAATATCACATCAAAGTCTACCATACATAACAACAAAAGATCCACTCAGGTCTCCAGACCCCCAATATACACAACACACGACCGGTATACCCAGTCTACCACAACAGTATCGCCCACCAGAGTAGAGACATGAACAGAAAAAATGAGAGACTCGCAGGACGTATCCAAATAATGGACAAAGTAAGATGACACATAAGAGAAAGTAGAACCAGGGTCAAATAACACAGAAGCATCTCTGCGGCAGATTGAGATAATACCTATAATCACCGCATCTGAAGCAATCGCATCAGGCCTAGCTGGAAGTGCATAGAAATGGGCCTGACCACCACCGGCTCGACCTCCCCTCTAGGGCGAACCCTAGCTGACTGACCTCCACCCCTAGCTGGCTGGGTGGGTGGTGGTGAAGTAACTCGCGCTAAAGCCGATGGCTAACCCCTCTGCTGAGATGAACCCCCAAGACGACGAGGACACTGCCTCCACATATGACCCATCTCTCCACACTCATAGCAACTCCCGGGTGCTGGAGACGGGGACTGAAGGGAACCCCTAGCACCGGAATGACTAGTAGATGCACCTGGCGCAGAAGAATCCTGAACTGATGGAGCACGGGACAAACCCTAGGCTGGAAGGGCACTGAGTGAAGAATGACCCTGCTGAGAACCGTGAGAACCATGGCTCGGTGGCGCCCCACGATAACCTGGGCGAGCTGACTGAGCATGCCTGAACGGGCAGCCTCTGCCGTGCTGAAACTGACCCCTCGAAGGAGCACCCCCAAAACTACCATGTCCTCGAGGCCTCTTAGCCTCCCTCTCCTCGCGCTCCTGGCAACGAACTGCCTCAATCTCACGAGCGATATCAACAGCCTCCTCAAACGTAGCACCTGACACCCTCTCCCTAGTCATGAGAATGCGAAGCTGGTATGTGAGGCCATCAACAAACCTTCTGATCCTCTCTCTCTCCGTACCAACCAGCCAAATAGCATGACGAGCTAACTCTGAGAATCTCATCTCGTACTATGTAACAGTCATATCCCCCTATCGCAACAGCTCGAACTACCTATGCAGCTCCTCTATGCGGGACTGTGGAACATACTTCTCCAAAAAGAGAGCGGAGAACTGCTGCCAAGTAAGAGGTGTCGCACCAGCAGGCCTACGCCTCTCATATGCCTCCCACCAAGTGAAGGCAGCTCCCGTAAACTGAAAAGTCGTGAACGGACCTAAACCCAAACCCGATCGTGATGGCGCCTCTCATGAAGACAAGGCTAACCGACTCATACCTCAAATTAATTAACAGCTATAACGATTCATAATCAAGTCAATAATAATGATAAAACCCAAAAAAATAGTGTGAAATGTATCAACTGCAGAAAACAACTAACACAGCCCGACTGGGCTGCGAACGCCGAGCAGCTACATAGTGGACTCCAAATGACCTGCTGGGTGCAATCAACCCTCACTAGCGGGACCCGAGGCTCCTCAATCTGCACACATGGTGTAGGAAGTAAAGTGAGTACGCCAACTCAGTGAGTAATAACAATAAATGAAGACTGAGCGATAAGAAAACACGAAGAAATCACAACAAGATGCTACACAGAGGCAGTATAAAATCAATGCAGTGCAATAAACAATGAAACTTATAAGAAAACACCTTATTCCAGTGAAAGACCTCTTTTAAGCATCGTTAGTTGTTAAACAAGTAAATGATAAAACAGCGAGAACAGATAAACGCGTAAATATCAGCCCCTCGGGCACAATATCAACAGAATCAGCCCCTCGGGCAATAACATAGAACAACATCAGCCCCTCGGGCTATATCACATATCACACTGGGTACCCGCGCTCACTGGGGATGTACAGACTCCGGGAAGGGCCCCTTACGGCCCAAGCGCAAAAACAATCCATCTCGTGGCATAATCAACAGGCTCTCGGCCTCATATCAATCACAAGACACCTCGTGGCATAATAAATCTGGGCCTCGGCCTCTCATATATCACAATCAGTACCACATGTTGTGGCGCGCAGCCCGATCCCGTAGTAATCCTCACAACACAGGACCTCGGCCCTACTCAGTCAGAATCTTTAAAAGCCACTCGGGCACAGTATAAAATAGAGTAAACATGGCTGAGTTATGAAAACAGTAAGATATAGCTTGACCGAGTGCATATAGGAAATCAAAACAGTGAGGAAATAGCAGTAAAAATCCCTTAAGGGTCCAAAATAGTTGGCACGGGGCCCAAGTATGGCATTCAGCCCAAAGCATGATGATAGCAAACAGTTTTCAATCAAATACGCGGTAAAACAGTCATTTGGGAAGGACTAAGTCACAATCCCCAACGGTGCATGACCCCACGCTCGTCATCTAGCGGGTGCGTCACCTCAATATAGCACAACGATGTGAAATCCGGGGTTTCATACCCTCAGGACAACATTTACAATCATTACTCACCTCAATCCGGTCCAAACTCTAGCTCGCAATACCTTTGCCCCTCGAATCGGCCTCCGGATGCTCCAAATCTAGCCAAAATCAGTACATAACCATCAAAATATGCTAAGGAAACGAAGCCCACTCAAAAATAATCAAAATACCACGCAAATCCCGAAATTACCCAAACCTGACCCCCGGGCCCACGTCTCAAAATTCGATAAATTTTACATCATTGGACTCCTTATCTCCCCACGATTTCATACATATCAAAAGTACTAATATCCAATCACAAATGACGCCTCAAACCCTTACTCAAAGGTCTCCAATTCTCAAGCCCTAGTTTCCCAAATTTTTAACCCTTAATTTCCATAATATACAACTCTAATCCATGAAATAACACCATAGAAACGAGTTTTAGGTTCAACAATCTTACCTCAACGAAGCTCCCTTGAATTCCTTCTTCAAAATCTCCCAAAAAGCTCCAAAACCGACTAAAAATGGTGAAGAAATAACTCAAATTCGCGAAGGAAATCTTTTATACTTTCTGGCCCAGACTTTTCGCACCCGCAGTCCATTACTCGCTCCCGCGCAACCGCTTCTGCGGTCCCAAGCGCCGCTTCTGCGGTCACCACATAAATCCCAGGCACCGCATCTGCGAAGCAAATCCCGCACCTACGCTACCGCAGGTGCGCTTCCTCAACCGCTTCTGCGTTCCAGCTGATGCCTTCCTTGGCCGCATCTGTGGCTCCAAACTCGCTTCTGCGAGACCGCACCTGCGGTCCCCTAGCCACAGGTGCGGTTATGATAGCAATGGGAAAAAACTTCAGCTGCCAAAACCCAATTCAAATCTTCCGTCAACCATCCGAAATTACCCCGAGGCCCCCGGGACCTCAACCAAAAGCATCAACAAGCCATATACTACTATTCAAACTTATACCAAACTTCAAACGCCTCAAACAACATCGAATCAACCAAAACACATCAGATTCAAGCCTAAGGTTCTCAAAATCTTCCAAATTACGCTTTTGATCAAAAGGTCTATCAAACCACGTCCGAATGACCTGAAATTTCGCACACACATCCCAAATGACACCATGGACCTACTGCAACTTCCGGAATTCCATTCCGAACCCTATAGCAAAATCTTACCTACCAACTAGGAACCGCCAAAATTCCAATTTCGCCAATTCAAGCCTAAATCTACTCCGGACCTCCAATACGCGTTCCAATCATACTCCTAAGTCCCAAATCATCTCCCGAAGCTATCCGAACCATCGGAACTCACATCCGAGCCCTTTAACACATAAGTCAACATCCGGTTGACTTTTCCAACTTAAGCTTACTCAAAAGAGACTAAGTGTGTCAAACCTTACTAAAACCTCTCCGAACTCGAGCCAACCAACCCGATCTCACATAATACAGCTGAACAGGACAATAAGAAGCTGAAACGGGGAAAACGGGGCGGTATCTCGTGAAATGACCGGCCGGGTCGTTACAAGAGCAAACCAACGGCTACGACGCACCAGCGGGAAGTTCCCAAGGCATATGATCAAAACTGACAAAGCCTGCAAGGGAAACACTAGTCTGTACCAGACTAGTAAGTAGTTGTTCCAGCTATGTTTCTTTGTAATAATTACTCATGTACTATGATGGGATTTCCCTCCTTATATAAAGGGGATCCTTGTCATTTTGTAAAAGGCATCTGACACACAAGATACAATACACTACATTCAATACAAGAACATTCTCTGCCCTCTATCTTGAACATATTCTTTTGGTTTCATTATTTACATTTTTTGCTTATATTCATTGTGTTCTATTAATTGTTTATCATTTATTGCTCATTATTGATCATAGAGAGCCGTCATCATGGCTCTCATAACTGTTATTCCTTCATCGACTACCCTTAGTCGGGTATCAGATTCGACCTCGAGGCCCCGTATACGCGAGCTCGAGGCCTCAATTCCTAGCCATTTCGGTTCGTTTATTAAGCTATCTATAAGCTATCATCTTAATTTCCAATCGTTCACTTAGCATCCATTGCCTAACAACTAGCATAAAAATGGATCACATATTTTTAAAAGCACAAAATAAAATCTAATTGTTATTACCATTTTCAAGGTAAACAGTTTGGCGCCCACCGTGGGGCTAAAAATAATAGTGATTGTTTTCTTGCTGGTTTACTACATAACGCAAGTTATCTTTCACACTTTTTCTTGTCCAAGATTTTTTGATTTCAGGTCAAAATGTCTAACTCAGTAAACGCACATGAAAACGACAATCTTGAGGACCGTGGGGAAAATAGTGTGGCTGTTCTAGGTGTTGGTCTACCACCACGAAGCCCTGAGAATGCGCAAGAACCAATTCCGATGGACGCGGTCTCGCGTGACGCTCAACACGTCGAAATAAGCTCCCACACCAACAGGAGCATACAACAAAGAGATCAACAAGAAGCTCAAAAAACCCAGCTCAGGAAGAACAAGGGGTTAGCCTTCACGTCATCTTCAAGATGTTACAAGCACAGCAGCTGGCGATTGCTCAGCTGCAAAGCCGCCAGAAAACTCCCAGCATGGTAGCACCGGAAACGGCTCCCCAAGCCGAGCAGATACCGGAAAGATCAAGCAACAACGGGTCGGCAGCTAATCTTGCCATCATAAAGATGCTCGAGGACCTCACAAAGAGGGTCGAATCGGGCGAGAAGAAGATAGAAGCCAACGACAAGAAGGTGGAGACCTACAATTCTAGGGTCGATCAAATCCCGGGCGCAACCCCGATCCTGAAGGGTGTAGATTCGAAGAAGTTTGTACAAAAGCCGTTCCCACAGGAAGCAACCCCAAAACCCATTCAAAGAAGTTTAGAATGCCCGACCTTCCAAAGTACAACGGAACCTCAGACCCCAACGAGCACGTCACTGCTTACACTTGTGCAGTGAAGGGCAACGACCTAAGGGACTACGAGATCGAATCCGTCCTACTAAAAAAGTTTGGGGAGATGCTTTCAAAAGGGGCAATGATGTGGTATCACAACCTATCCCCGAACTCGATAGACTCATTTGCCATGCTAGCAGATTCCTTCAAAAAGGCACATGCCGGTGCCATCAAGGTAGCTACAAGGAAGTCCGAGGTTTTCAAAATCAAGCAAAGGGAGAACGAGATGCTGCGAGAGTTCGTATCTCGCTTTCAAATGGAACGAATGGAACTGTCGCCAGTCTCCGACGACTGGGCAGTGCAGGCCTTCACTCAAGGTTTGAAAGAGCGAAGCTCGGTAGCTTCGAAACAGCTGAAGCAGAACTTAGTCGAATATCCCGCCGAGACCTGGTCGGATGTCCACAACCGGTACCAATCAAAGATCAGGGTCGAAGACGACCAACTAGCAGAGCCCCATCGAGCTCGGTATATCCCAGCAGGCTTCCGACAAAGGAGCCAAAGCCAAACAAAGAAAGGTACCAACCATACACTGAAGATAGAAGGAACGCCCCGAGGCACAACATACCCCGCAACGATCGAAGGCTGGATCGAGGACAGAACCATCAGGGACTTGTTAGTAGAGCTAGGTTCGATAGGCACACAGGGTCGACGAAGGCACCTCGCATGTCGGAATACAACTTCAACGTCGACATTTTAGACATCGTATTCTCCATCAGTAAAATCACAGACACCAGGTGGCCAAGGCCTGTACAATCAGATCCTCCGCAAAGGAACCATAACTTAGTGTGCGAATTTCACAACACACATGGTCACAAGACCAAGGACTACCGACAACTCCGGGAAGAAGTGGCCCGACTACTCAGCAAAGGTCACCTCCGAGAATTCCTCAGCGACCGAGCCAAAAATCAGTTCCGGGAAAGAGAGGCGATCAAGAAGAGAGAAACAGGCGAGCCACAACATGTCATCCACATGATCTTTGGAGGCATCGATGCTCCACAAGAACCCATGGTCAGGAGAACAAAAATTTCCATCACCAAGGAAAAGCGAACTCAAGGTTACTTGCCCGAGGACGCCCTCACGTTCAGCGACGAAGACATCGAGGCTCTATCTCAGCCCCATGATGACACATTGGTAATTTCTTTTCTTGTAAATACATTTCAAATTAAGCGTGTGCTTGTGGATACAGGTAGCTCGGCCAACATCATCAAGTCGAGGGTGGTGGAGCAGCTCGGACTGCTCGACTAAATCGTGCCCGCCTCTCGAGTCCTCAACGGGTTCAACATGGAGAGTAAAACAACGAAAGGGGAAATCAACCTCCCGACAACGTGGCCGGCACTACCCAAAATTCCAAATTCCATGTCATCGAAGGAGACATGAGATACAACGCCTTGCTCGGTAGGCCTTGGATACACTGCATGAGAGCAATACCATCCACCCTTTACCAAATGATGAAGTTCCCGACAAAAGATGGCATAAAAACCATACATGGGGAACAACATGCAGCGAGGGAAATGTTCCCGGTGCACAATGTAGCACCGACACCTACGCCTCAAACATCGAAGGAGCCAAAGGATAAACAAACAGTAAAATAGCAATAACAAGCTATATTCTTGGCTACACCCGACTAAACTAGCAAAGGACTGTGCCGTGTCCTGAAAGCAACTATTCGAAGCACATCGAGGCTCAAGGCGCCATCGACATTATGGTATAATCATATCCCCTTTTTTAGTTACATTTCACACTAACCTATATGCAGGTATCCGATCGAAATAGCCAAAGCGCTTTCCAACTTGAAGCACTTTCCAACTTGAAGACCTTAGGTTCCAAAGCATACATTGCACTCTTTTCCTTCGACCAGGTTTTTATCCCAAGAAGGGTTTTACCGGAAAAGTTTTTAACAAGGCAACATCTATATGCTACCTAAGAAAGGCTCAACAAGTATTCAAAGCTTCTCTTCAATCAACCTCGAATACTAAGGGGCATCCCCCCGGAAGGTCACCTCCTCGGAGAAGCCAAGATGTGCTAAACAGGGTCTCGATAGGAAAATGATGTACCGGGCCAAACGGTCGAACGAACCATGTCCGTATAGAATAACCGAGCCCTAGATGGCGAAGACATGTATACTTGTACCAAGTAATCAAAGAAAACTTTCCCCTCCATCAAAGCATTTCACGTTTCAGAGAAGCTCGCTATTTCTTACAAAAACGGCTCCAGGGCCCAAAATGTCCCGAACACTCGGGGACTGGCGTCAAAAACTCGAATTTAAGCCCTCAATAAGGCAACATTAAGATTGCAAAAACGGCTCCAGAAGCCAAAAAACGTCCCGAACACTCAGCGACTAGCATTGAAAACTCAAGGCCACATGACCTCCGGGTCGGAAACTCCGAACCCGCAAGCCCTCAATGAGGCAATACCAAGTTTACAAGGAACTGCTCCCAAGCCAAGAAACTTTTGAGGACTCAGGGACTGCCGCCAACTTCCACCCCTATCGATCTGTCAAAAACCCGAGGCTATAAGGCCCCATGCGGACAACCTCGAGCACGTAAGACCTTCATAAGGCAATATCAAAGCTGTAAGACCTCAAAGGCATGTAAAAATTCATAAGACCTTCATAAGGCAATATCAAATCTATAAGACCTTCATAAGGCAATATCAAAACTGTAAGACCTCAAGCAAGGCATGAACCATACTTGTACCAAGTAACCAAAACTGTAAGACCTCAAGCAAGGCATAAACCATACTTGTACCAAGTAACCAAAACTGTAAGACCTCAAGTAAGGCATGCTCAAATTTATAAGACCTTACAAAAGGCATAAATCCGATCTTAAAGTTAAAGCTATATATCGAACTTGTAAGACCCCTAAAAAGCCATACCCTCGATATAGACGCTGAAACTACTTCACTCGGGGACTGAAAGGCTCTGGACAAACACAATGACTACGGTCACAAGGCTGTACCAGCCAAACTAACGCGACTCGGGGACGCCCGACCATCGCTACAAAATCACAGGCCTTCAATTACTTCGAAAAAACTTCGAAAAGAACTGGTTAAAACAGGCTACCCTCGACATAGGCAAAAAAGCTTCGACCATTTCAGCTCCAAATTATAGGCTTCGAAACAATCAACCACTAAGTAAAACCTTCCAAGGTGCTCAATCATCGCCACATAACGACTCTTAATCGAGGTTCTATCGAACCGTCGAAGAGTCAGGCAAACACAATTTCAAAAAAGTCCTAAACGAGGGAAAAATAAAAGCCTATATTAGAGGTCATACCGACCCAACGCGTAAGAGCCACTGTCGCCAGCCCATATAAAAGGTCATACTGACCCAATGCGTAAGATCCATTGTCGCCAGCCCATGTAAAAGGTCGTACCGACCTAAAGCGTAAGAGCCACTGCCGCCAGCCCATGTAAAATGTCGTACCGACCAATTGCGTAGGAGCCTAAGGGACAGCTTAAGGGTCAATAAGCTCAAGTCGAAACCCGACTCGGAGACTGAACCCGAAACAGTTAACTGAATATGCCAAAGAGCAAAAGCATTAGAGCTTAAACGCCGGCTTATACTAAAAGGTCGTACCGACCAGACACGTAAGAGCCTACGGGCCAGCCTAACGAGCCCCAGGGTCGTACTATAAACCTAAGGGTTCTTTTAATTCGAAAACCAGTTCACTTGGCTAATAACTGACAAACATTGAAGCAAAGAGAAGTGTATGAAAAATGAAACTGCAAGGTTTCCTTTTATACATAGATGCGAAAAAATACAAGCTTCATTTACAATGTTCTTAGAAAGCACTATACACAGAATAAGAAAAGGAAGGCCTAATCTACGTCCCCCTCGAGGACTATGGCCCGTCGGCCTCTTTCTCGCTATCCTCGACACCGGACCGAAGGGACTTAGCGTAATATTCATCCGCCTTTGCCTGCTTCACCTCTTCCGAGAGGTCAAATCCCCTAGCATGGATATCATCGAGGGTTTCCCTTCGAGATTTGTACCGAGCATATTCCTTGCTCCTGCTCTCACGGTCAAGAGCCCTTCTTAGCTCAGCTCGAGCATCGGCAGCGTCCTTCAAATAGACCGCCACTTTCTTGTCAGCCTTAGTTCGGCTCATTATGGCTTAGGCCCGGGCATCCACAACTTCGGCCTTCATCTTCAAAAGCTTAGACTCGAGCCTTGCAATCATATCCGTTCGGACCAAGTTGTTCTCACGAGCTAAGCAGAGTTGAACCTCAAAGGCGGAAGCTTTAGCCAAAGCACCTTTCGTAGCTATAGCTTGAGCGTCCGCCCGAGCCTCCAACTCATCACGCTCGCACTTGGCTTGGCCAACTTCACTCCTAAGGCATTCCAGGTCCTCCGTCTTCTTCTGCAACTAAAATAAATGAAGCGTCAGCTTCAGGGATAAAAAAGGAACATGCGCCCCCTCTAAAACAAAAATTACCTGTTCCTCGAGGTAGCTTTCGTAGTTCAGACTTCGACTCGCCTCATATCGCAAGTACGCCAACTCGTTTTCTCTCTCATCACAAAGAAGCCTGATGGACTTCTCCCCATCCACGGCTTTACGCAGCATGGACTCACGACGAAGCAACTCAGACTCGAGCTTGTTAAAAGCCTACGAAGGAGAAACTCGATAAGAGAGCAAAAGCTGCAAAAGCTAAAGAGCTGATACGATCGGCCAAAACTCACAATAGAATAGAGCCGCTGAGCTTCCTCAAAAGTCGAGCGCACATCTACTAGTCTGGCTCCATTAAACCTAGTAAAACCGCTCCCAGTTAGGATACGGTTGCTCGATATATGCGGCCCTTGGCCTCGAGCATCCCTCGAAGTACCTGCGACGGGAAAAGTAGTTGGCGGCAGAGAACCCCCGCTTCTCGAGGTACCTCCGACGGGAAAAGAAGATGGCAGCGGAGGAGGGACCGTTTTTCAAAGACCAGAGATCTTGGGCGCTGCAGGCTCGGCTGGTGCATCCTCTTTGAGCCTCTAGGCTGGACTCATCCTGCTATAAGCATCGTCGCCAGGCGAAGGCTTTTTTCGCTTATTATTGTTATTCGGCCCCAAAGCTGATGATTCTCCTCCTGCTCCGGAAGGCACGATCTCACTTCAGAGAACCCCCCAAATGCCTAAAAAGACGGAATCAATATGCTTAAAAGGAGAATGCTTTCCAAAAAAGAGCAAAATCGCATAGCACATACCATGGTGTCTTGCCTCCCATCTGCCCTTAGACAGATCTCGCCACTTACGACCATCATGAGTCAAATGGATGCCAATTTTCGAGCCCAATCCGTCATATCGGGGACCTCGTATGTCATCCATGAAATTGTTGCAGAAAGGGAAGGAAAAATGCATTTATGGAGCCCGCCTCCGCCGAAAGCAAAACAAGCGAAACAACAAAGGCACAAGTGTACCACTTACGTGTAAAATTCCATTCCTCGGGGAATAGCAGAAACTCAGATGGGATAATGTCTGCAGTCTATACTCGGATGAATCGACTCACTNCAATTCAAAAGCCAAACGAATCCGAAACTAGTCATATAATGTGCAAATAAATCAAAATATACTCCAATGCTTATAATTAATCAATTTATAAAAATTTCCAACTTCGATTCAAAAGTCAATAAAGTTAACCCTCGGGCCTACATGCTCGAATTCCAAAATATTTTGAAGATAAACTTTACAAAATCTGTGCCAAGGTAGCCTGATATTTTCGACAGAAATCGAGCACAACCCTATCGAGGGGGCCCAGCGTAAAGGGGTATGTGTATACATTCAGAAACCCCTCGGCACATTCCATAATGCTCTCTTCCAGGGAAGGTACCTGCAGTACTACTTTCTCCCCCCATCCATAATCTTTTCTCACTAACTCAAGATGCCTCTCTCCTATCAGAGAGGTAAGCTTCAAAGCATACTCCCAATGGCCCTGAACATTCGGAGGTTTTCCTATAGGAAAATTCCCCCTCAAAGCGAAATGTCCTAAGGACGGCTCGCCTTACTCTGGCGACGCGCCACCAACCAGGCAAGGATCAGAGGCAGAACTTCCTTCTCTTTGACGAACGAATTCTAGCGCAGCAACCATAACTATGGCAAAATCGAGAATTGGAGCGGAAATCTGAGCAAGGATTCCTAAGTTAAAGTAGTGAAGAACCTAACACAGAGAGAAGAACTCTATGAAGAAGAATAAGATACTCAGGATAGCAGAATCCTCAAAGGAGAGAAGACAAACCTATATATAGAAGCAAGCGGTGACTGTCCGCCCGCCTCAAAGACTAGTTAAAAATAATGGCTAAGCCATTGTCACTTTAGGAAGATGTACCGACGCGATCGCCTCAGTCGTTTTATGACCATGTCATACAATTTATGCCGTCCTACGGCATTTCAGGGATCAAAAACCCCCGTATCAACAAGCCTCAAGATGGATCCCAATCTTGAGGACCTCTATCAAAGAGAAGACAGGCTCTAAGGAGCCCTTGACATCGTTACAAGCCTCGAGATGGTACCCGATCTCGAGGACCTCTATCAAAAAGAAGATAGGCTCTAAGGAGCTCTTGACATCGTTACAAGCCTCAAGATGGTACCCGATCTCGAGGACCTCTATCAAAAAGAAGATAGGCTCTAAGGAGCCATTGATATCGTTGCAAGCCTCGAGATGGTACCCGATCTCGAGGTCCTCTATCGAGAAGAAGATAGGCTCTAAGGAACCATTGATGTCACTACAAGCCTCGAGATGGTACCCGATCTCGAGGACCTTTGTCAAAAAAGAAGATACGCTACAAGGAGCCATTGATCTCACTACAAGCCTCGAGATGGTACCCGATCTCGAAGACCTTTGTCAAAAAAGAAGATACGCTACAAGGAGCCATTGATATCACTACAAGCCTGAGATGGTACCCGATCTCGAGGACCTCTGTCAAAAAGAAGATAAGTTCTAAAAACCTACTCATATGGGCTTGACCACGAGGTGGTACCCTACCTTAAGGATTTTTGCTATTGCAAGTGCGGGTCATTTACCCGATCATCCGGCCCCCGAGCTACTTGAGCCTGAGCCAAGTTTCACTCAAAAACTACTGATAAAACCTTAGGGCTATTTCTCGCCTTCGGGTCTAGTTAAACGTCCTCTCAGTTACTTTACTCCAGGGGCTATCCAAACCCAGGCGAACCTTCATCCCGGATCTATCTGCAACGCCTTAAGGTTATCTTCGCTCTAAGTTCAAAGCAAGTTTTCAGGTCGCCCGAGCTTGAGCAAACTCTCACTCGGGGACTGCTTTCGAAAGTCTAAAGGCTATCATTGTCCTCGGACGACCGAGCGAGTTCCCCCTCGAGGACTATTGACGGGGTCGGAAAGGTTAGGTTTCGTTCTATAAATTTGAAGCCCTATTTTCACTCGGGGGTCCCAACGGCCTAAGCTTGTATCTATCCAACCCAGGCTCAGTCCGAGGGATGATAAAGGGCTCCACGGGATATCTTAATAATCAATCTGGAGCCTAGGAAATACCTACACCCGGGCCCAGTATTTTGACCGATCGGTAGAGTCATGCACTCAAATTTTTCACAAACGCAAATAAAGGAAAATCCAACATAAATTAGAGACAAATTGAAGAAACTTCTTTACATTAATAAACGTTGATTACAAAAAGCCCATGAAGGGACCTTACTCATGATTACAAAAGCCCACGAAGGGTCCTTACACAGAAACAAATAAGCGAAAGTAACATCTCAAAGTCTATTATGCTCTCGAGGGTACATCCTTGGGAGCAATGATTACGAGAATCATTTCTTCGGGGCACCACCTCGACCCTCCAAATGGCATCTTCAAGGATGAGGAAGAAGCAGAAAACGATGAAGAAGCAGAAAAAGATGAAGAAGGGGCCGTGGCTTGCCAAAGAGCAAGAGCTCTTTGCAGGCCTTGCCCGACACAGCTATTTTGAGTCCACTTCTTGGAACACTATGCCGTACAGGTTAGTAGTTGGTGGCGCCGCTTCACTCCACGAAAAGCAAAAGGGGTGAAGCGCCATACCCAGCCGAAGTAGGAAGGTGAGCAGCTGTGTAAAGTTCGAATATCTTCCTAAGTAGGAAAAAATCCAACACCCCCTCCCCTCATTGTCTCGGGCCAACAACGACAGCAGTAACAACAACAACAACAATAACAAACCAGTGCGATCCCGCTCAATAGGGGAAAGCTCTGAGAAAGAGCCATAACACATCTGGCAAGAACGCCATCGTATGACCTCGCGACCACAGGCTTTAAGCATGGGAAATAAAATTGGATGAATATGAAGAGAAGTAAAGAGCCGAAAATTGGTGGGGAATGACTGAATGAAGTTTTGGTTCAAGAAAGCTTCCATTTATAGAAAATAGGAAGTGTAACCAACAGCGCAATCAATGCCTCTAGGAAATGTGCCGACGGCACAAGCAATGTCTTGGGAGAACGGATCAACAGACGCAATCAATGCCTGTTGGGAAACGGATCGGTGGCGATATTATCGCCTTGAGAAAGTAAACTGGCGCTACATCAAATGTTCCTCGGAAATACGTGTCGATGGGACGTCTCAGTTATCGGAAAAGCCGACGTCATGAGCATGATATCATCGTAAGAGGCTGGAGGGGATCGGTGTCAAAATCGTTTCTTATCATTTTATTCTAAGAAATGCAGGGACTATCTGTATACGGTAAAAATTAGAGGGCTCGATTTTGTGATCACAAGGACGCCTCAAAAAAGACCACCTCCGGGAGGCTTAAAGTCTAGCTCGGAGTTCGCCCCCGAGGGTTCGTGATGATCGACCTCGAGGCAGTGCAAATCAACGGCTGCGACGCACCAACAGGAAGTTCCCAAGGCATATGATCAAAACTGACAAAGCCTGCAAGGGAAACACTAGTGTGTACCAGACTAGTAAGTAGCTATTCCAACTATATTTCATTGTAAAAATTACTCATGTACTATGATGGGATTTTTCTCCTTCTATAAAAGGGATCCTTGTCATTTTGTAAAAGGCATCTGATACACAAGATACAATACACTACGTTCAATACAAGAACATTCTCTTCCCTCTAGCTTGAACATATTCTCTTGGTTTCATTATTTACATTTATTGCTTATACTAGATAAGAATCACCCGTGCGGAGCCTGAGCCCAATGTTGTTGATTTGAATCAGATCTTAAACTACTTTATGCCATGATTTGATAATATTTTTACTTATGGCATGCTTTATTATTTATACAACTACGTGAACTTTCTTAATCATGCTGGAAACTATGTTTAAGCTTGTGGCTCCTTATCTGATTATGAATGGCTAATTTGACGTGATAGATTACATGATCAACTGTAGTCATGATATGACTCTCCATTCTCTAATTATGATTTGGAGAATTCACTTGGAATCCAACTGGGATGGTCAAAGAAGCAGTAGGAAGTAACCAACAGACAACAAAACAAGTGAATCATTATTTAATTGTCAGGTTACACAATCAAAAGAATTAGGTGCATCACATATCAAATACCTAGCCTATTGACTTCCCTTGCTATTCTTTTCCTCAAACCTTAGGAGCTTGACCTTTCCCGCTGCCTGGCTACGTCAAACTTCATTTCGACTATACAAATGCAAGTCCCGAAACAATGACTATGAGCCTCTTTGAGGAAAGCTGGTCAAAGATATTGACTTGATCGATCGTAAGCTTTTAAGATATCATCTGAATGTGCTCGTGGATCCATCTCAGCATCACTTCCAAGTTGGCTTTGATGTATTCCTTAGTTTTCCGGATGTATATGGACTGATTGTTAACCAAAAAGAAAAAAAAATTAATAAACAAGTAGAACATAAACCTTTGTATCTAATATAGATTACGTCAATTAATTTATAGGGATATCGAAGGTACATTCTTTTAGAAGTATATATGATCTTGTTTTTATGACATAAAACTGGCATTAGGTACATATATAATACTCCATCCGAAGAACTACATATGTGCATTAGTATTTCACATATAGCTACTGAACATGGGAGCAAAAGGCGGAGGGAGGAAGAAATATAAGTTGTACTATACATGCACATATAGCTACTGAACACGGGGAAAAATAAGATAAGATGGTACACTAATCCACACATAAAATGATAAATCTAAAAGTAAAGAAGGAAGACGCAAGGCAACTTGAAGACATTAGAACTATTACAGATGTCATGTGTCAAGGATATAAGTAATAGCAAAGTATGCCTAAAGGACTTCAATTTACAAATTGAAAAGGTTACAGAAGATGATAACTTCAGTAATTGTAAACTAAGGAGAACTATCAAACAAAAGAAGTTGTACTTATATTGTAAGGCAGAAAAGATAAACTTAAATAATAGAGATGGCATAAGGAGAACTATCAAGAGAGAAGTGGTACTTATAAGGTGAGCTAGAGAAGCACTTCACTCACATAGGTGATCCCACTAAGTTGAAGTTATAGCAGTAGTCATGCTATTTTTTTAATCTATTTTAATGATTTCAAATGGGGGAGAAAGAAGTTCACAGACATTATACTAAACTCAATCCATGTAATAGGAAGCAGATATCTTTAGCAAAAAAAAAAAAAAAAGAACAGGGATACCAAATAATGAATTGACTCTAAATTATATGAACCTTGTATTTATGTCGTATTTAACTATTGCATGTGCTAAAAAATTACCTTTTTCCCTAAATGTTTGGAACTTTTGAACTGATTGTATTCTTCTCCGCCATATGTAGTTCCTGTGATCAAGAATAGCTAATTGTTAGAGACTTAATTACAACTTGAACATAAGTTAAAAAAAAAGAAATTAAAAAAGTAAAGAGTTAATCTAATATAAACTAAAGTGTCAATGCAATCATTCACGATGATTATCTCTTCCTATATCTTTTCACTATACTAAAGGAACAATAATCTTAACTCCATAAATTACTATTCAGTGTTTTTTTCCGAAAATCATGAACTTGAATTACAGCTTGCTGTAATCTCTAATGTCTCGACATGTTATTTGCTTGCACGACTGGTAGTCCAATTCTAGCCAGTAGAACTTGGATGTCAACACCTAGTGCTATAGAAAAGAAACTCCTTGATTCCACTACATGTAGTTATACACAGCTAAAGACATAGTAAAATTGTATACAAGCGAATATAGCAACCAATATGCACGCGACAACTAAGATCAGAAGCCAGATAAACATTCTATGCTTAAAGAACTGAATCTTCCCACCACCCAAGCCGTCAGAATACTCTTCTTTCATGTAATCAATCCACATAAGCTTTCATAATTTCAACAAAAAAAAATCACTCTTCAAGAACTCAATTTCTGAACTGCCAAAATAGTTTTATTTAACATAAGTGGAGCCACATAGAATTACAAGAGCAAATGCTCATTAAAGATATTTTAAAAAAAGATTAAATACGGACGAAGAATTTTTGTCAAGAACAAATCTTTCCAAAACACTTTGAGCTGCCACAATATAATCGTGTCTCACATAAATGACCAATCTAAAATAATAATAACAAATAGCCACTAAGAATATATAAAAAAAATTATAACCGGAACAATGAAATGAACAAAGCGGAAAAGGCAATGGCAAACTCACATGCTGCAAGGGCGTAGCTAACCGAGAGAAGGGCACAACTCTGTTTTCTTTCTGAAGAATAAATCTGCTACTATAAAAGAAAAGATTGCAGATATGCGAGGATGACAATTGAAAAACCTTCACATCAGCCGTGAAATTGGAGCGAGAATTAGACAGATTAAGAACGACATCAGCCATAATTTCCAATCGTCAAAATTCAGAAGTCAGAAGAAAACTGAAAAAAATTAGGGGAAAATGACAATAAAGCTGACCTGAAATATGAAGAGAACTTACAAAAAGCACTTAAGAGTAGACAGAAGAGTTGGGAAAGAGCAGCGATGTTTCTCCATCCTTGAAATTCTTCTGGAATTATATTTAAGAGAAGCCGTCAGTGAGCATTGAGATAATTATTACATGAAAGCTTTTATGAATAGCAAAATGTCAATTTTGCCCTTGGTCGACCACACTTCCCTTTTCTATATAATAGATAATAGAAATTCATTGTGTTGTATTAATTGTTCATCATCTATTGCTCATTATTGATCATAGAGAGTCGTCATCGCAGCTCTCATAACTGTTAGTCCTTCATTGACTACCCTTAGCCGGGTATCATATTCGACCTCGAGGCCCCATATATGCGAGCTCGAGGCCTCAATTCCTAGCCATTTCGGTTCGTTTATTAAGCTATCTATAAGCTATCATCTTAATTTTCAATCCTTCACTTAGCATTTATTGCCTAACAACTAGCATAAAAATGGATCACATGTTTTTAGAACCACTAAATCAAATGTAATTGTTTACCATTTTCAAGGTAAACAAAACTGTAAGAATTTTTTAATTATAGCACATATATGTAAATATTTCGAACCCTAGCACAATATGTCTTGGAGTTTTTTTCTGGGGTGTATTTTAGCTAAGAATATTTCTATAAAATTTTATTTACAAGCGGCTAAATGTTGAATAATTTTAATACACTGGTTGACTATTAATAGTGGTCTTTGCCAATTTCTTTCCTTGATTAGATATCGAGGCAAATAAAGAGGGGTTAAGTTGTATCAACTACCAAATTTAAGGGAGTGAGCTGCAAATCCAATGGAATCAAGTCCTTTAGCCGTTCCCGAGCCGCTGCACTTACCCCGGCCCGTCACAGGTAGCTTTCGCACAATATTCATTCCTTCTTTCGTGCGCTATAACACTATTCTTCTCTCCGAAACCAAACAAATCCTTCACTCTCTCACTCTGCTGTCCAGCACATCGTCAATCCCTCTCTCACTCTCTGCGCCTCCATCTTCTACAACTTCCATTTCGGGTAATTTCTAATTCTTCATTTTTGGTTCTGCAACACTTAATGATCTGTTTAATTAATGCAACTGTTTGAGTTACTTTACTGCTCTTCTCTAATTGGATCACGTTAACTTCAATCTTTCCTAGTAGAAACTATTTTTTAAAATAAATTTTTGGTTGTTTTTGACAATCATTAGGACCGCCGTTTCCTCGTGATTAGCAGCCATTTATAATTATGATCAATGTTCCTAAGTTTTTGTTTTTTTGGAAATGTCGATTGATTAAATGATTTTTATATTTATTTTTTTGATTTGTTTGGTTCTGGTTGAGTGAAGGGCCTTGTATGAATGACAACTGAGGACAGATCTGTGGTTTGCGCTTTATGTATCTCACCTGTAATGATTACATGTTCGCGGATTTTACTACTGCTAGTCATTAAGAGTTGCATTAGTGAAATGAATACCCCCCTCCCCCCTCCCCCCCAAATCCAAAAAAAGGTGTGAACTTTTAGGGTTCTTCCTACGGCTGCCTTTTGGTTTCACACCCGGTGTCCATTTCCTGCTTTGGGGGCCGACTAATCCGGATTCACATCAGGAAGTCCTACTCTGGGGTGTAAAGCGATCCCTATCAAAAGTTCGAACCCGAGACCTCTAATTAAGGATGAATTAGTACTTATCAATCCACTAGTCTGGTTCATTTGCCAGAACTACAACAATAATAACAACATACCCAGTATTATCCCACACCGTGGGGTCCGGGGAGAGTAGTGTATACGCAAACCTTTCCCGGTTACCCCTACCTTGTGAAGATAGAGAGGCCGTTTCCAATAGACCCTCGGTTCAGGAAAGTATAAGCACCACAACATTAATGAAAATGTAGACAAGAAGGGACAATACCAAAAAGTCATATAAAAGCAAAGTAAAAACAACAAGATAGTAAGTGATCAACAATAAAAGAAGACAATGGTTAGTCATAAAAACCTACTACCAATCGGAAGCGAGACTGCGTGCTAATACTACTGTTATTATTATTTTTTTGCTTGTAAGCCAATGGCACTTTTACCTGATATTGTTGTTCTTTATTCCGCTATCTGCTCCTGTCAATATTTGTTTTTTAGGCCTTAATATATATTTATATTTGGATTAGTGGGGCTTAATAAGGCTATATTAGGACAAACTTTTCCTTTTGCAAGTATATGGATTTTACCGACTTCTAGAAACTACTTAGTGAGAACCTTCAATATGACTTCAATATGAAGGTCATAGACAGATTAGTCTTGTATACTCTGTTACTCTGCCTGGGTGTCATAATCATCTATTCCCATACAACTGGCAAAGTTATTCCCGAAATGTTTTCATGTTTGACTTCCCAGCCCATAGCAATGTTGCTCATGTGTTCAGATTCTGACCCCGTGATCTTATTTGTTTATCTTTCTTCTTATCTCCTTGAAGTAATATGTATTCTGGTAATTTCTGTGTTAACTATACTGATGTTTGAAGCTGATGTCTTTTTGTTGCACAAATAATGAATACAAGGGTGATTTTTATGACTATCATCTTGTCGAATTTCTACAGAATGGCCACACAAACTGCAGCTCCGCCTTCTGCTCAAGTTGTTGGAAATGCTTTTGTTGAGCAGTATTACCAAATTCAGCATCACTCCCCAGAGTTAGTATATCGATTCTACCAGGATTCGAGTGTCTTAAGTCGCCCAGATTCTAATGGCGTGATGACATCCGTGACAACAATGAAAGTGAGTACAAGTAGAATTTGTTTGTTTACTGCTATGATACGTGATATGCTGGAAAGGTGTTGTGCAAGCACAAATATCAACTAATCCTTATGCATCTGTATGATAGCCAAACATTCTAGCAGCTATTAATGAACATGTTTATCATCTCCTAACTCATGCTTATTTCTTGTCTCGAGCTTACTTCTTATATATTCAGCAGCCTGAACTAATAAAACCAATTTTGAAGATGCTTACAAGTCATGATTGTCTAGAGTTGGTGGTTGATGTTGGAGATCTATTCTTGGAGAACCATAATATGCTTTTGCCAACTAACAAGCAAGCATATACGATCAGAGAAGAAAAGAGAGTAGTTTAAATTGTTACCCAACTAATCGTGAATTATAATTTCATTTTTTACTTGGGAGCACAATTTGTGATCTGGTATTATATTTTGCACCCTTCAAATGAGCTTTAACCCAGTTCACCATTGCGAAAAGTAGATTACAAAAAATCCATCCCCCAATCACTTTGTTGGACAAGTAAAAATCATACTTCTTGTGGGAAATATGATTTAAGAACTCACAATGTTCAGTGCATAGTAAGTACTGTTTGTTTGGTATTCATTTCTTTTATTTCTCAAATACTTTTCCCTTATACTTGCTCATGTCCAGGGGCGCCTTTTGTATGTTTCTGCCCCTTACCTAGATCTCTTCCACTAATAGCAGCAACACAGATATTTGAAATCTTGGACTATTTTTGGCCCCTGAAGCTCAGCTATGGTTGCTAATAATTGATGCTTAGATCTTTCAGATCTTGGTGCTTAATTGCATGCTCCGGTGTAGTCAAGGAGGTTCTTTTCTTTTTAGTGAACTGAAATAACCGTGTTCTGTTTGATCTTTCTCGATGTTGTTTATCAAAATGGTAGAGCATTTCGGATTTCTTGATGTAGACGTAGTCTTCTATTCTTTTCCCTTAACCTGAGGTGACTATTTGCTCTTGGTCATACCAGCACAGAATTATTTTAATTTGCGAAATTCAGAGTGATTGTTGATTTGCTATCGAAAGATATCTTTCTTCCGGATGTGAAAATAGATAGTACCAATTATTTACCTATCAAAAGAAAAAGGAGGTAATACCAATTATTTTCGTAAAGTGTGTTTTATTTCATTTTTGATATTGTTAAATGGAACCTAATTGTAGATATACTTGTTCCAAATGCTCACTTTTATTCTGTAGAGATGTGCTTACTAATACCACAAAATTTCCTTTGAATTGACAAAATTACTGAGTGTTTGGTTCATGAGTTTGAAAGCATGGTTGAAGACATGGAGTGACAACTTGCTTGGTTTGGATTGCTCACGAAACTGGCTTTAGAGAAATTGGCTTTAGGTAGCGTTTTCGGAGAACATATTTGTGTGTTTGGATTTAGTATTGGAAAAGTTTGTTTGGAGAACTGGCCTGCAATGTTTGCTACCTTTCAAGGTCTCAAGTTCGAAACCACTGGGTGCAAACAATTTATGAGGGCCATGGGGTAAAACTTGAATTAACCGTGGTGCACTTGCGGGAAACTCCTTGCCGAGGGCCTGTGCACCCCCGGGATTAGTCGGGTCTCTTAGAGACTCGGACACCCGGTGCAAAATCAAAAAAAAAAAAAAAAAAGAACTGGCCTGCAATGGCAGAGGTAGTACTAGTACGGCGTGGGACATGCAGTGGGCACACATCAATTCTAATGTGAACTAGGTCTTGTATTTAAGTAGAGAAGGGTAAAGGGGTGACCCATTATTCATTGAGTTTCGAAGACAAAAACGGATTTATCGGTCATAAAAGTGGGTAGAAAACTTGTTCTTTTGGATATGGTTGTGGGCTAACGCTATAACATTAAGATACTTTTGTTAACAATATGAGAAAAATTGAGTAAACAACTTTATTAGCTACCGACTTATTTCCAGAACTCAGAACAGCCAAAACAACAATAAGTTATTTTCTGCTATATGACCAAGTTGTTGGAAAAAGGAAAAAAAGAGACCAATTTCCAGCCATAAGGTCTGAGAGCAGTCGGTAAGCAAAAGAAATTTGGGGGACTAAATGTCAAAAGGGAGCCTAACTTCTAAATTTTATTGGAATTAAAAACCAAGTCTAAAACCATTTTGGTCTATTTTCTAATTGTTTTGGTCTATTTTCTAATTGTGTGGTTGTGAAACCAACCATTCCATTTAGTTGGTTTCAGTCTGGTTTGGAGAACTTTTTGATAATAATCATGAGCTATGTTTTACTTTTCTGGAAATTGAACCAAGCAATGTAAAACAGTTGATATTAAAGGTTTCAACTTAAGGTTTCATTAGTTGTATAAAAGAATAGAATGCTAATAGATGTGCATTACTGATTGTATAAGACCAGGCATAGTGAAAAACTAGTCAGCATGTTTATTTTCTTTGATTGGAAGGTGAAGTATCATCATTTTAGAGGCATGAAAGAGTTTGAATGGGATCTTTAGGCTGTAATACTTGTTATTGTCATTACAGATACTTCTGAAGCTGTGACTTTGTTTCATGGCTGTCCACGCTACAATACCACCGAATATGACTGAGAGGAACTGTTGCAATCCCAAATTAAAAAGTCCCTGTCAGAGCTTAAGAAATGTCGTAAAACCTGTCCGCTCTACAATATATAGTAATACCAAGGTCCTTGGTATCTTATTTTGATGAGTAGATCCTTGGTATTAAGAGCTGGCAGTGATTTATTTGGGAGAATTCCTTGTTTTAGAAATAGCCTTCCTCAAATATATTGCCTTACATCAGCCCATTCTGTTGGCATTGTCAACCATTAAGTTCTGATAGAAGTTTGTCTTCTAATTTTAGGGTTTCACTTAAAGGGCTGCTAATTTGCTAACATGAGAAGTAGCGTGACAGAAGTATTTTGTATTGTTTTTTGTTGCACCTTGTTTATTTGTGTATTTTTAAAATCCTGTTTAGAGATATTAATTGGAAAAGTATTAGCAAGAATTGCATAGTAAGATGGTAAATTGAATACTATCTGCAATATTTAAAACTATATCGCTTTTGTTGGAGCAGAATATCAATGATATGATATGTTCATTGGACTACAAGAACTACAAGGCAGAGATAAAGACTGCAGATGCACAGGAGTCCCATAAGGATGGTGTGATTGTTTTGGTAACTGGATGCTTAACTGGAAAGGATAACTTGAGGAGGAAATTCACCCAGACATTTTTCCTTGCTCCACAGGACAAGGGGTATTTTGTTTTGAATGATGTTTTTAGGTATGTACAAGAAAATGAGACTGATACCGTCTCAGAAATTATTAATGGAACTGAGGATGTGCCTTCAGAGGTTCTGAGCCCTGATCCAGGTTGGATCTCTTTCAAAATTCGATAAGTGTACTTGTTCTTGTTATTCTCTTGAAATCTCTTACCATTTTCATTTTGATTCCAGAACCAGCTCAAGTGGTGGATCCTCCAAATCTCGACCAAGCTGGCTCTTATGCTGAAGAAGCTAAGAACGTTGAGGAAAAAGTCCATGACTCTTTGGAAGATGGGAGACAAGTTGGTGAGGAAAGGGAGATTGTGGTGGAAGCTGAATCAAATTTCAATGAGAACCAGAATCATGCAAATACGGAATCAGAGAATTCTGTTGCCCAAGAGGATGCTCCAAAGAAGTCATATGCATCAATTGTCAGTTCACAAACAAAGAAAGGGCCAATCAAAATCTATGTACCTACTAATACATCCAGAATGGCTCCTGCAAAGGCTGTAAAGCAGCCTGTTGCTGCATTAGCACAAACTCCAGCTCCTGAAGCATCAAATCCTACTGCCCACAATGGAGCTAACGTACCTGAAACTAATGATACTGAAGATGAAGGTATAATATCTTGAAACTTGCCTGAAATATACTCATTCCTTCCATTGGGAAAAATCTTTTGATGGGCACATTTAGATGTAACAAAATATGGAATAGGGATGCTCATTTTTTATTTTGAGCAAATGAAGGAACATGATAAGTAGACACGTTGAGTTTGATCCAGATGTTGGGTTATTTGATTTTGCAGTATTCATGCTTTACTGCTGATTCTACTTCTGTTTCCTCATTGTTTACAGTCTCATTAAGAGTATATGGTCATCTAATTTACTTAATTTTAATTCTTGCAGCTGAGGGGCACTCCATTTATGTTCGCAATTTGCCTCTAGATGTTACCGTAGCCCAACTTGATGCTGAATTTAAGAAATTTGGACCTATTAAGCAAGGAGGAGTACAAGTTAGAAGTAATAGGGTTGGTTCAGCACACATTGTATTCATCTTGGTTCACTTACTCCTACAGATATTTAATATTTTTCCACTGATTCCCTTTTATGCAGCAACAAGGATTCTGCTTTGGCTTTGTTGAATTTGAAGATGTGAGCTCCATGAACAGTGCCATACAGGTTTGAGCCCTCTGAAATATCATTGCATAGTCTATCTTCACTAGAATTTAAAAGGGAAAAAGGTCAGATTTGTCCCTCTACTTTAATAAATTATCCACGTTTATCTCTAGTTCTACTATCCGTCCAAATATGTCCCAACCGTTAAGAAAGTAGACAAAAATATCCCTAACCCTAATGGATGTCTACTGTGGCAAGGCATCCCCTCAATAAAAAATGCCACGTAATTAAATTGAAATGGTGGACTCTATGTGTGTCCAAAAAAAGATTAAAAAAGAGTAAGAGGAAATAAAAGGAAAAAATAAATGAAATTAGAAAATCCTTCCCTTCCGCGTCTTCCTTCACCTCATCAGAATATTCCGGCCAAAAGATATATCCCTTTCATCAGAATTTTTTTAGTTTCCCCATTTCCGTTGCACCTTGTTTCCCCCTTTTCCTCTTTTCTGACCATATTCTCCATGAACATCTCACACCAATTTTTATTTTTCAAGCTCTCACTTTCCTCCTTTCTCTTGTCTGTTTGTAAATCACTTCTTCCACTAATTTCTCTCAATGTTCAAGTGGCTCTCAATACTTAAAACCCCATTAAGAGCACTGTTCTAGATAGAAAATTTCCCTCAGCTCAGCGAAGTCTTTTATTTCGGGCCGAAGGTTCATTTTTATTTTATCATTATCTTCTTTGTTTGCGAAAAAGATTGTTCCGTCGAGATTTTACGGATTCTGATATGCTCAGACAGCGAAGAAATTTTGATAAAAAGAGGTGAGGGAAAAAAAAATTCTGGTCTCGGGTGAATTTTTAAAGAGAAACAGGGGATCACTGGTAAATAGATTTTGACGGAGGTTTTCTTTCTTTTGGATCTAGCTCTCCTTTTTGTGGAAAAAGAGTGTTGCTGGCCGGTTGTGGCCAGTAGAGAGGAGCGAGAGATGGGAGAAAAGAGAGTGACCGGTAGTGTTTATACAGGTGGTTTCTAGTGAAGCTTTTTGGTGGATATTTTCTTGGTGGAAGACGGTTGGAGTGGTGGTTCGGACGGTGACTGTCAATGATGGAAATTCATGAAACAATTTTGTGGAGCAGGACTAGAACCATGAAATTGCAGCAATGGTGGTATATTAGCCGAGAAGAAGAAGACTAATTTTAGTGGGTTTAGTTATTTTTCTTTTACTGATGAAAAATAATTAGTTACATGGAGTCCATCGTGTCATTTTAATTGATGGGTCATGGACATCCGTTAGGGTTAGGGGTGATTTTGTCTACTTTCTTAACGGTAGGGACATATTTAGACGGATAGTAGAACTAGGGATAAACGTGGATAATTTACCAAAGTATAGGGATAAATCTGACCTTTCTCCCAATTTAAAATGTATCATCTTCCTAGACTTGTTAGTATGATATGTCGCCTCATTAGTCTTTTCAAGATGCGTGATGGACCCTTGATCACCATAAAGAGTATGACGTGCCAGTTTTTGATGTTAGTTCTATTTGGCATATAATGGTTAATGACAGGCCAGATTTTGATGTGTGTGCTGTTCAGCATATAAGGTTATTTGTCGAAATAACAACTGTTTATTTAAAGGGACCTATCATCCTCAAGCTGTCTGAGAAGGCTTATGCTAGTCTGCTAGAGAGCAAAATCAAGACCATATCTTCCAGTCATTAGTGCTATATTGCTTTTCCTGATTAATTAGGTTAACATCTCTGATATATTGCAGGCTTAGAATTAGGCTTTTAATTAACAAACATGACAAACATTAACTCCTCCTGCTCGCTACTTGCCCACTTGTCCTTTTTTATTACTTTGACTAGTGCCCAGCTCCCGAGACTCTTTCATATAATTCCAAAAATTTCTCCCGCCCTCGGAAGCTCCTACATCCAAAGTATGAGTATTTACAGCAACTGATATGTGTATGTGTACACACACGTATATCTTTGTACCTATTAATGAATACAACACAGTTTGAAAATATTAGATGTGTTAGAAAATCAAATTTTTTGGGTTGAACTAGATGAAGTCGGCTAATGACCGTGCTTATTTCAAAAACTGTAACGACTAGTATGAAAAGTTCTACTGAACCAAAACTTCAAAATGAAATTAATTGAATTGCCTCTAATTGTAAAATGATTAACCCTAGTAGTTTATAGTTTGTATAAGTGGCACTTAACATGTTGGTTAACTGTATTCTGGAACAAGGAAAAAACTCATTGGCTCATCAAAATAACCTACTACTAAAGAGTAGTTGATCAAGGTGTCATCTAATACTGAGAATCAACTGCTGCCTGGACGAAGATCATGATTCCCCCTATGTTATCTATGAAAATCCATAGGGACGTTTTTCTTATCACATATGCCAGAGGATTTATGGTTAGTGTACATCACTTCTGTGAAAGTTGAGCTCTGGGAAGAGTTGTTCACCTGTTGGAGTGGGGAACGTGATGAAGAGTTTCAACTTTTCATTTCCTTCTCATTTTGGTGTATTATCCAGAAGGTTTTGAAATTTATGTGCAACTTATTACAGGTAGGTCTCTTGTGTTGGAAAAATGAGATTGTGTTTTGATGAGTGGTTGAGAGCCGTGGTACGTACTGTTACAAAAACACATTGTTTGGATGGTTTGTTCTGGATTCCCTAATTTTCTGCTACATAGAGTGCGCATATTAAATTAAGAGAACTGTTTCAAACCAGACTGCAGCCTCGAGGATGTGATTGGAAATCGACGTTTATAGATGGAGCATAATGTGCAAGTTAAACCACATCAATGCAGTCACTACAATCTAAGGATACAATGTTTATTCAAGGCTAAAGCATGTATAGACCTTGATTCAGTGTGCAGTTCTGCTATCACCACCGCAGAAGAGCCACAATTAGTTCAGTTAGTGCTCTACTATGTGTCTATGTCTGATATTCCAGTATAGTTCTATATTAAATCCTGATTCTGCAGCCATGGACTTCGTTTAAGGTTAAACAAAGTTTTGCCTGAAGTAGTAATCAGGAATATGCAGATTAGCTGTATAATATGGGAGAAAATAATCTTCCCTATCTTTTGTCCTTAGTTATCTTGCTACTCAGGTTATTAGATGATTCTTTTCTGTTTTTTGATACTTTAAACATGCTGATGATTTAAAACTACTGCTAAATTCTTGGGTTGTTTTTCCGTGACAATTCTTTTATTCAGGCTTCACCCGTGACCATTGGAGGTCGTCAGGCTGTTGTTGAGATGAAGAGAACTACAACTAGAGGTAAGTTAAGAGTATATTTCCTTAAAAGTTTTCACATGCTAAGTTCAGATAAGAAAATAGACATCAAATTCTGCAATTTGTTCATACCATCAAACTTTAATCATTGATTGAGCTTCACGACTTTTTTCATATAAATGATAAACCTGGTGTTCAATTTGATGTTGCAGTTGGTAGCGCGAGAGGCCGTTTCCCTCCTGGAAGAGGAGGATTCCGAAATGACAATTTCAGGGGCCGTGGAAGCTTTGGTGGAGGTCGGAGCTATGGGAGAAATGAATTCGGAGGACGTGATTTTTCAGGGCGGGGTAGGGGTCAAGGTGGACGAGGTGGTGAAGGCTATCAACAAGTTAGAGGGAGAGGAAGGAGAGGTGGCCCTGGTCAGGGTTCTGCTCCAGCATAGTTTGTGTGGCTGGATAAATTTTGGTGGCAAATTTTTGACCTAGTTTCTTTGTTTGCCGGTGTGCGAGCAGCGGAACAGTTTAGTGGTGTAGTGATATCAGCTTAATCATAGTTGAGATTGACATTAATTTTTTCCATCTTTTTTGTTTCCCTTGACAACTTGGGTTCTCTCAGGTTAAAGTGTCGGGCAATTTTTTTACTATAGATTTTTGCGTAGGTGACTCGTGTTTCACAGGGTAGAAAATGTAACTTGCAGTGCTTAATGCTTGTTTCCAATTATATAGGAAAAGACTTGTGCTATGCTAAGATTGATTTGCTGAAAATTAGCTTGTTTCCTTGCTGAAGCTAAGAGTGGAAAGTTAAAAGAATAGGAATTTTTGCATCATTATTCTATCTAGTACTTATTCGTTATCTTGATGCGACCTTTTCTATAAGTCACCTTTTCTTTTTGTCTATATTTTTCCTATCTTGATAGATTATTTAAAACTTTTAATTCTCATTTTGGATTTCGATCAACACCCACGGAAAAACGATGTTAGAACCGCGAAACAAGTTGCCAGCTACAGCTGTTGGTATTGGTCGCTAGTTACTAGTCAGGTAGGCATTTTGTGGCAATATTTATCATGGGATCAATAATCACTCAAAATCTGGATAAGAGTTGCGATTGACGTTCTTGCTGTTATGCCTAATTTGATAACGACATATTTTGACCAACGGAAGGCACTTTCATTTTTTTTGGGTGTAGTCAAATGAAAATGTTAATGAAATGTACTTTTGCAGTGATTAGATTCAACACAAAACAAAAAAGGCAAAAGCATTTTAATTTTTTTTCTTTTTGATACATAAAACATCTTAAATATTGCTCCCTTAGTTCCAATTTATGTGAACCTGTTTGATATGGCACGGAGTTTAAGAAAAAATGAAGACTTTTGGAACTTGTGGTCCTAAACAAGTTAAAAAGGGGTCCAGAGTATTTGTGTGGTTATAAAAGCTTCTCATTAAGGGTAGAATTGTAAATTTAAGCTAAATTATTTTCAAATTTAGAAAGGGGTCGTTCTTTTTGGAATAGATCAAAAAGGAAATAGGTTCACATAAACTGAAACGGAGGGAGTATTCCTATCATTTAAGGATAAAATGTACTCTCTGCCATTCGAAAACAACTAGCAGTAAAATTTTGAAGATGAAAGTAGAGAGGTTTCACTGTACAACTACTACTTTTACTAAAAATCTAGTCTCGCTGTCCAGTTTCGATCTCAAACTAACCAACTATAACATAGACCGGAAGCAGGGCGGGAGCTAGCATGCGAAATACGGGTTCAGCTGAACCCAGTAGTTTTGGTTCAAATCTTATAATTGTCTTAAGAAATCCATTAAATATAAACAAATTATCAATTTAGAATTCAGTATTTTAAACAAACTAATGTCTCAAACCCATAAACCTCAATCTTGGCTTCACTCCGAGTCCGCAAGAGAAACAGTAGAAAACCCGATTTTGCTGGCTTTGGAACCAGACCATTGTTGGTGTGTGACGTGTGTCATTCCACGTAACATTCATTGATACCATTACTTGGGAAATTTTATTTAATGTGTGATACAATGCATTTTTTTGTTTTACAGTTTTATGAACCCAAAAATATAAGATTGTGCCTCACACAACTAATATTAGTTGTTGAGGCACACAATAGAATTTCTCCATTACTTGTGACACATGATTACACCTGACTCTTAAAGTAGACGTATTATGTTTTTTCCCAACAAATTAGACGTATTATTCACACGTGTCAGTTTATGTGAAGTTGTGATCAATAGTGAATGTCAAAGAACATTAACTTGCTAGTCAGGAAATAGCTATTATATTAGTTAGTGTTTTGATGGGAGTATTTGAAAAGAGGTAATTTTTGTTTTAAAATGTGCCTATTGGCAAAGGTTGAGTCTGTTAGTCCTAACAGACACCTAAAGGGTTTATAAATACCCTTTTCTTCTCCAAAACAAAAATCATCAGAAAAGCAACAAAGTATCTTCTTCTTTTCTGCTAGCTTCAATTCACCAAATTTGTTCAAGTGGAAATTCGAGTTAATTGCTGGTGCTCGAATTTCAGAGCCTTTGTAAAATCCTGGAGGAATTCTGCCATAATCCCTGCAACAACGAAATTGGGAGGCTTAAATTCCTTAAGGACAGTGACTACACTATCAAAGCCTAATTATTTCGTCCCTATATTCTGTTATATTTTCTAACAATCTTAAGGAATTTAACAACACTGCAATGGAGGCTTCTGGTAGTGATTCTGGTTTCAACAAGATGTTCGAAGTGTTCAAACTGGATCGATTTGATGGCTCAAATTTCACCCGCTGGAAAGACAAATTGCTGTTCTTTCTCACGGAGTTGGGAATAACATATCTGCTGAGTTCTGATCTTACTGCAATGCCAGAACCTACTGCTGAAGACTCTGACGAAATTAAGGCGGCACGCAAAAAACGTGAAGATGATGAGGTGCGCTGTAGAGGTTTTATTTTAAACTCACTTTCTGATCGTTTATATGATTTGTTCCGTCCTCACAAATCACCACAAGAAATCTGGAAAGCCTTGGAACAGAAATATACTGCTGTGAAGCAAAGAACGGACAGATTCCTTGGAATGAAATTTTTTGAATTTCAAATGATAGATGGGAAATCTGTCATGGAACAGGTTGATGAGTTGCTGGTTTTGATATCTAGACTCAAAGATTTTAAAGCCGATGTTTCTGAATCTCTTCAAGTGGCTGCTATACTTGCAAAATTACCAGCCACTTGGAATGACTATAGGAAGAAATTATTACATTCTTCCGAAAACTTTAATGTGGACCAGTTGACAAAGTATATTCGGATTGAAGAAGAGTTACGAAAACGTGAAAATAAATATGCTGCGAAAACTAGTTCAAAGGTGAATTATGTTGAGTCTAGTAAGGCAAACAACTCAGGAAAATCTGGAAACAAGGCTGGAAAGAAGAGAAAGTTTGAGGCTGCTCCAAAGGAAAATTCTTCTAACATTAAGAAAGGTCCATGTTATACTTGCGGGAAAATGGGTCATTTTAAGAAAGATTGCAGGTTTCGTAAGAGACAGAAAAATGAAGAAAACGCTGGACAGAAGAGGGTAAATAATGTTGAACAACAACAAGCTTCTTCTTCGGATATTGTTGCTATGATTTCTGCTTTTACCAACTTGAATCTGAGTATGGTAACTGAATGCAACATGGCAGCAACTATGAAATCTGCAGATTGGTGGTATGATTCCGGTGCTACAGTTCATGTATGCAATGACAAGAGTTTCTTCAAACATTATGAAGTTGCAACAAGTGATGAAAATATTTTAATGGGAAATCATGACACCGCCAAGGTCTTTGGAAAAGGAACAGTTGAACTACAATTCACTTCGGGAAAGAAGTTGATTTTAATTAATGTTCATCATGTACCTGATGTTAGGAAGAATTTAATTTCTGCAAGTTTATTAAGTAAGAAAGGCCTCAAAACTGTTATAGAGGCAGAAAAGATTATTTTCTCTAAGAATGGTATATTTGTAGGACAAGGCTATTCTTGTGAGGGCATGTTCAAATTAAGTATTAATAAAGTTGAAGTTTCTGCTTATATGATTGAGTCATCTATTAATTTATGGCATGCTAGACTTTCACATGTTAATTTTCGATATGTTAAGTTCATGTATAAAAATAAATTAATTCCTGTTGTTGAGAATAATGATAAAAAATATGAAATTTGCATACAAGCTAAGATGACTAAGAAATCTTTTCCAAAGAATGAAAGAACAAGTAATCTACTTGAACTTGTGCATTCCGATATATGTGAATTGAATGGTCATTTAAATAGAGGTGGAAATAAATACTTTATTACTTTTATAGATGATCATTCTAGATATACACGTGTTTACTTAATGAAAACAAAAGATCAAGCATTTGATATGTTTAAGAGTTACAAAGCATTAGTTGAAAATCAATTGGAAAAGAAGATTAAAATCCTACGTAGTGATCGAGGAGGCGAATATCTTTTCAATGAATTTTCTGTATTTTGTGAATAAAATGGTTAATGCCATGCTTTTACATGCAAAGTTACCAACGAATTTGTGAGGGGAAGCTTTGTTAACCGCTTGTTTTGTGCATAATAGAGTTCCTTCAAAGAAATTTAAGGTTTCACCATATGAATTATGGAAAGGAAGAAAGCCTAACCTAAATTTCTTAAGGGTATGGGGCTGTTTAGCCTATTATAGAATTCCAGATCCTAAAAGGACTAAGTTAGGACCTAGAGAAATTAAAAGCATTTTTGTAGAATATGCTGAGAACTCAAAGGCATACAGATTATTGGACATTGAGTCTAAGTATATTGTGGAACCTAAAGATGTTGAGTTCTTGGAAACAAAGTTCATTGGTGACTCTAATAATTCACATGAGGACACAGAAATTACTAAACAAGATGGTAATGCAACAAGCATTGGTGATAATGCAGTAACTCAAGAAAATTGTGCAGAACCTAGTTCTTCTTCTAACAGTAAAAGAAAGGCAATTGAATCTCCTGTAGAACCAAGAAAAAGTCAAAGAGTTAGAAAAGAAAAAAATATAGGTTCTGATTTTATTTCTTCTCAAGCACTAGTCTTTTTGGTAGAAGGAAGTAGAGATGAAGTATTAAATAAAATACCCATTATTTTAAATTTAGAAGAGGATCCTAAAACCTATAGTGAGGCTATGGCTTCGCGGAATTCTTCTTTTTGGAAAGAAGCTGTAAATGATGAAATGGATTCTCTTTTATCAAATGGTACATGGGTATTGGCAGATTTACCTTCTAATACTAAACCTATTGGGTGTAAATGAGTTTTTAGAAGAAAATACAATACTGATGGTTCTCTACAAACATTTAAAGCTAGACTAATAGCCAAGGGATTTAGACGAAAGGCAGGAGTAGATTATTTTGACACATATGCTCCTGTGGTCAGGATTACCTCAATAAGAGTATTATTTGCTTTGGCATCAATATATAATCTAAATGTCCATCAAATGAATGTTAAGACGGCATTCTTAAATGGTGATCTTGATGAAGAAGTTTATATGGAGCAACCCGAAGGGTTTGTGCTTCCTGGAAATGAGAAGAAAGTTTGTAAATTAGTTAAGTCCTTGTATGGATTAAAACAAGCTCCAAAACAATGGCATGAAAAATTTGATAGTGTTATATTATCAAATGGTTTTAAACTTAACGGAGCAGATAAATGCATTTATTCCAAATTCACAAAGGACTATGGAGTGATAGTATGTCTTTATGTTGATGACATGCTAATCATAGGAACTAACATGCAAGGCATAAATGAAACTAAGAAGTATTTAACTTCTCAATTTAAAATGAAAGATTTGGGAGAAGTTGATGCTATCTTAGGTGTTAAAGTTAAAAGACATAGTAGGGGTTTTGCCTTATGTCAGTCTCATTATATTGACAAGGTTCTTTCCAAATTTAATCATTTGGGTATTAAAGAATTTAATACTCCGTTTGATGCTTCTAGCAAGATGGTTGAGAACCCCGAAAGATCTGTTAGTCAATTAGACTATGCTAGTGCAATTGGTAGTTTAATGTATGCTATGCATTGTAGTAGGCCAGATATTGCCTTTGCGGTTTGTAAATTGTCAAGGTATACTCACAATCCAAGTGGTGATCACTGGAAAGGTATAGTGAGGGTACTTGGTTATCTAAAAAAGACAAAAACTTTTGCCTTGTATTATAACAGATTCCTTCAGTGTTAGAAGGATATTGTGATGCTAGTTGGATAACTAGTGTTGGTGATAACAAGTCAACGTCTGGGTGGATATTCACTTTAGGTGGAGGAGCAATTTCGTGGGCTTCTAAGAAACAAACGTGTATTACTCGTTCCACAATGGAATCTGAGTTTATTGCTTTAGCAGCTGCAGGAAGAGAAGCAGAATGGCTGAGAAATCTGTTGTTAGATATAAAGTTGTGGCCACAACCAATGCCAGCTGTTCTCTTGCACTGTGATAGTGAAGCAACTATGTCTAAGGCATTTAGCAAAATATACAATGAAAAATCTAGACATATTGCTTTAAGACATGAGTACATAAGACAATTAATTTCAGATGGAATTATTACTGTTGTGTACATCAAGTCTAAAGACAACCTTGCTGACCCATTCACTAAAGGACTTGCGAGGGATATGATAATAAGCACAACAAGTGCTATGGGTCTAAGGTAATTTAAATTTGTCACTAGTAACGGGAACCTTACCTTTCTTATTTTTCAACAATATTAAAGGTTTAAAAGGTAATAACAAATTATAGTTGTGATGAATAGCAGGTACTGGAAATTAGTACCTAGAAAAGGAGGATGAGTATAAAAAAATACTCTTAGTGAAGAAGCAGAGTTCGGTTTAGGAACTAAAGAAGTCCGTGTTAAGGATTTGGTTAAATCTTCACCTATGTAAACACAAGAAGTGGTGCCGCTTCGATCAAAGTTTGGGATACAAAACTTGATAAGTGTTTATGAATTCAGGAAGTAGCACAAGGCCATAATTGGGTGCTAAAACTCACGGTGAACAAATTGTGAAGTTGGTACGATTTATGTGTATAAAGCTTTTCCGTCTTGTCAAATAGGAATTGTGGTTTAATAGAACTTAATCTAACCATCAATTTCGACAAGGTCTTGAATAGTTTATACAAGTAGTAGGTTTAAATCGAAAGATACCTACTATACGCATGAATCTTATACATCAATCACTAACTAAGTGGGGGATTATTATATTAGTTAGTGTTTTGATAGGAGTATTTGAAAAGAGGTGACTTTTGTTTTAAAAGGTGCCTATTGGCAAAGGTTAAGTCTGTTAGTCCTAACAGACACCTAAAGGGTTTGAAAGGAGGTGACTTTTGGTATTAAAAGGTGCCTATTGGCAAAAGTTGAGTCTGTTAGTCCTAACAGACACCTAAAGTGTTTATAAATACCCTTTTCTTCTCCAAAACAAAAATCATCAGAAAAGCAACAAAGTATCTTCTTCTTTTCTGCTATCTTCAATTCACCAAATTTGTTCAAGTGGAAATTCGAGTTAATTGCTGGTGCTCGAATTTCAGAGGCTTTGTAAAATCCTGGAGGAATTCTGCCATAATCCCTGCAGCAACGAAATTGGGAGGCTTAAATTCCTTAAGGACAGTGACTACACTATCAAAGCCTAATTATTTCGTCCCTATATTCTGTTATATTTTCTAACAAAAGATACTACTCCCTCCGGTTCAAAATAAGTGATTTTTTGGTCTTTTTTTTGTGGTCCAAAATAAGTGATTTTTCCAGATTTCAAAAACGAATTAATTACTTTTTTCCTACATTGCCCTTGGAGTAAATAGTGTTGGAGTATGTGTTAGGAGTATTTATGTGAAGAGATAGTAAAAGTTAATATGGTTAATTTTATTGCTAATTAATGTTAAAAGGTGGATTTCTTAATCTGTATGAAAACAATTAAAAGATCACTTATTTTGGACCGGAGTAGTAACATTTATGATAACTGCGAGAGTATTTTTGTTGGGAGTTTTTAACGACGAACACACTAAGCATAGAAGCATTTTCAGAAATTTGACCCTTTATTCTAAAGAAAAAAAGTACTCCTTACTTGTCACTTTAAAGAAACAATGGTGTCATTTCTCGAACAGAGGCAGATGGTGTGACAAGTCTGCGTTATAGGCCCCAACTTGTTTTGTGTTAAACAAGTTGGCCTATATTTAATCTGACATTGACAAAGGCCCTTTCACTTTTTCAATGGCCACGTCTTCTTCAGCAAGTTGCTCACTGTGTTTAGCCACTCGTTGTTTGACACGTACTTCCAACAAACCAGTATATCCTCCACGTTTCGATCTTTCATTGGACATTATGAAACTCTGCAAGTTGAATGGATCTCAGGGCTCCACTCTTGATCTTCTGCTGGATGTCGTATTTTGGGAGATTCTTTTTTTGGACCAACTTGTCTTTCAATATCATATCATTTTGGTATTTCCAGTTTAATTTATCCACCCCCACCCCACAAACAATTTTCCCCTGGTTTTATATTTGATCTAAACCAGGAAATATATTTCAAAACACTTTGGTACTAATTTCTAAATCAAAGTTAGTTTCGATATGTTGGACGTTTAAAAAGGTAAAAGTCATTTATTTTTTCCTGATCTACCATTTTATGTTAATTGAATGAAACATTTAAAGAGAGATAATAAAATAATATAGATAATATTATGATGAATACTTATTATTTTTCTTGAAGGGTGCATAAAAATCTTAGACGACACATAATATGGACCTGAGGAAGTTCGTGTTTACCCGTAAAACGGTACAGTTGAATTTATACGGAATTTTCAAACAAGTGAATTAATTCGATCCTGAAATAATAAAAGAGTTGAAAAAATATGCAATATTTAGCCTTAAGATGAGGTTGAAATAGCAGAAACAGTAATTCCGGGAGCGAAGCTTCCGGGCACAACAGTAATGAAATCAAAAAGTAAGAAGACAAAATTGTATAGAGCTTTGAATTGATTATAGCATAAGTTTGCCAGAAATTTCGTGTCCTTTACAATGATAACAGAGCTCACCATTTATAGCTACACCTAGGGAACAAGGTCCTAGGATCATGCCCTTATTTAATGTCAATTATGAGGGTCATTGAAAAATGTGTAACGGTGAGCATAAATGACAAATTCTTTGTCAGTGTACTAAATCCTGTAGAATATTCTCCATTAAATACTACCGGGCGGCATGTATTTATTGCATCTTTATGAGCGCAATTATTTACGGTAACAAATGAAATAGTTGTCTTCGGTTTTAGCTATCCTCTGCCTTCGGTTCCATGTGTTACCCTCTTATGCAATTACTTAGCGTAACATACTTTTACCCTATACAGATAGTCCTCCTGCTTTCCGGTGACATAACTTTGTATCACCGGGAAGTTGGTAGAAATATTCTTTTTGGCGGGAATTTCTCTGACCCCTCTGAAAAGCTTCTTACGGTTGATTAGACGCACGTCTCTCCGCATTTAATGCCCCGAACACGCATCATTCTATGATTTATCATAACTTTTGCCGGTTATCGAGGTAATTATGGCCACAAATTTAGCCGCCTAAACCTTTTCTTATACGCATCAATCTCCTTTATTCACACCTCATAATTCTCCAAACTCTCACAATCTCTCTTCATTCAATTTGTACTCTTTTCTTCAATCTTTCTTTAACTCTCCTCTCATACGTGAAAAGCTTTTCCTTTTTCTATAACATATAATAGCTTCTTCTTCAAAAAATACAAGTTCCTCAAAGAACAAAAATAAAGCTGATGAAGTCTCTCCTCCTACAATGAGCACCATCATCCATAGAAGTCTTGTCACAACTAAAGACTTTGAAGAGAAATTTCCTTCTGTTAGCCCTCGTACATGGGCCGTTAGCAACTATACTTCTTCCACCCATCCTTCCAGCATTCCTGCTGTGTAAGAAGATTGTCGTTGCCAAGATTTAGACATTATTACTCCTGATCTGGCGGAGCGGATAACTTTACCCAAGAAGGGTTTTACGAACTTTTATGTACCCCTTCACTTTGGGAATATTTTCTCTGAGCGGAGAGCTGCCTCTGTTATTGTGGAGTTTTACCTCTACTACCAAGTATGTTTGGCCCAGGTGAGTCCCTCTATGTGGAGGACGATTGCTTGCCTTCGGCACCTGTGCCAAGAAATGGTGGAAGAGTTATCCCTAGCTCACGTGATGAACCTTTATTCCCCTAAGATCTTCCGTGGGGGGATGATTAACTTCAGCAAGCGAGGCCACCGTGATATGCTATCCAGCATGGATGATGATAGTGATTGCGGGTTGATGGAATGGTTTGTTTCAGTTATCACCGGTGACATCATCTCGGCCTCGACTCCTTGCTCCCCGGAATTGTGGAACCGCACTCGTAAGTATACAGTTTGTTTCTACTCTTGTTAAAGATCCTTCCTCGTAATTATTAACTTTTATTCCTTTACTTGCCTCAACGACTCGGTAGGTTCCTCCTAGGGTTGAGGACTTGAACAATGGGCACAGTAAATTTTGGACATTACTATGCTCGAAACCCGCTCGTGGAAAGAGTTGACCCGGAAGACCAAAAATCATGGTAAATTGAACTCATCTTGTCCTTACCTTTTCTTATGAGAAAGTTGTTTGATTCTTTTCTTCTATTGAATATATGTCTACCCTAGGGTTCAGTTGTCGTCCCCGAGGAGGATGTTTTGGCTGATCCTGCTGATGCGGCGAGGCTGTTACAGAAAGCTTTTTTCACAGACAGGCGTCTCAGGGCCTGCTTTTGGTGCAAGTGCTTCTTCTCGGAGTCCCAGCCGAAGAATAAGCAACCAAAAAGAAGGCAAATGATTTCATCCTAGGAAGCTCAAATCTATTCAAGGACAAGGATGAAGCTTTGGAATCTCAAAGAGGGCCTTTAACAAGATCTCAAGCTAAAAAGTTGCAAAACAAGGACATTGGACTCCAGGAACGATCAAAGAAGTTGTTAGTTGCGAGGAAGAGCTTAAGGATAAAGGATATGAGTTATCTAGGTGTAATAATTATTTTATGGCCCAAATTCATGTCCAATAAGAGGTGGATTAGATCCCAAGAAACATCCTCTGAAGAAGGTCCAAGTCAGGCCACTATTGAACCAACTTAGCACCTAAAATGCGTACAAACTTGCAACCCATGAAGTCCTACCATTCTTGTACATCAAGGACTTACTTGATGTACAAGAATGGTACAATAGTTGTGCTAGATGTTGAGTGCAAGCTGGTGCCAAGTTGCTTGCAACTTTCCTTCGAGATTTCCAAGATTTTCAAGATTCTATCCAAGATTGGTTTGGGACTTATTTACATATATTATGGAACTATATTTATTGCTTTACTAGTTAGTTAAGGTTATGTTTTCCTTTTACTAAGATTTGGAATTACTTTCCAAGAATGACTTGGTTTTTGCTTCCTAGTATTTTCCTTTTCCTAAGGTTGTTGGACTTGTTGTCCAAAGTAGTTTAGGACTTTATTTACTTATTTTTTAGGTAGAATTTCGTGACCCCTCTCTATATAAAGGGTTGTATTCTTTGTTTTTAGACTTAGATTATTCAGACTATTATCAATAAAAATTGTGAGAATTTTCTTGCACTCTTGTGTGTGGCTACTCTTGGATTTATTCTTCAACCTTCAAGACTCAACTTAAGGTGGTAAGATTAAACTCTTTCGAAATCTTAGATCACTTCTAGGTATTCAAGAAAGGTGATAAGTTTAGGCTTATTACTGTTCTTGTTATTCTAAAGGGTCGGGTTTCACAATCTATCTCTTGTTTTTAATTCTCTATCAAACGTGATTAGTTCTTCTTTAGCTAATGGTTGTTGTTAGGATTCAACTTCAAGAATAGACTTCTTGAATTCAAGAAACTCTTTCTTGAATTCAATCTATCTTTAATTTCTGTCTTCTTTTTTTTTTCTTTATTTTCTTCTAGCTTCCGCATATTTCTTAGTTTTTCTTTACTAATTTTTGAATCCCCTATCATGTTGTTATCAAGTGGTATCAGAGCATAGGCTAATCAAGATTTCAATCTTGATAATCTTGGGAGGTTCCTAAGCAAAAAAACCAAAAAATGAAAATAATAAAAATACGCCCAAAAAGAAAAGTGTTATTGCTCATTATTACTTTCAGAATTCAAGTATTATTTGGTTTCCAAGTCAAGAAAGGAAACAAGAATAGGGGATCCTAGTTCTTGAAGATTAAGGTAACTTCTTTCTTTATTCTTGTGGGTTTTGGGTTTCTTAAATTCTTTCCGTTTTTCTTTTAACGCTAACCAATTCCTATTCCTTCTAGGTTTGGCCCGCCACTTTCCTTTTCTTTTTCTAACTCCTTATTCTTATCACTGCGGGTTGTGACTTGTTAGGATTATTAATAAATCTAAAGATTAAAAACCAAGAGTTGCTTTGAGTGGAAAAAGGCAAGAGAGGTGAGAACATTAGAAGGAAAAAGCCAAATTTTAGATATACATATTTCTTCTCATCTTTGTTCAAGATGTTTCAAACAGGTAGTTATGAAGAGAGGAGGCGAGCTATGACTCAACAATTTGAAAAGTCGAACTTACAATATGCCGAATAGAAGGAAGACAATGGTAAAATATTTTACAAACAAGAGCTAAAGTGATATCTGCGATTTGTGCCATTATAATTGATAAAGAGTTTGGCTATAACTCAATTAGTACTTATATGTTTGAGAAATTGAACTTGCCTTGCGTTAAGCATATTGAACCCTACATGTTAAGAGGAGTAAAGGTAGATAAAAGAGTATTATTACTATTCTCTATGGGAAGGTATGAGGATGCGATCTGGTGACGTGATTCCCACGAAGAATTATCATATCTTTTTGGGAAAGCCATGGTATATCTACAGAAGAGCTTCATATAACATGGAAAAAAATAGATGCTCTTTTGAGGTTAACCGGAAGAAACTCATTCTTGGACCTTTGACTCCTTCGCAAATTTGTGAAGATGAAAAGCCTGTTAAAAAAATACGAAAAAATATGAGAGAGAAAAGAAGGTGAGGATTAAGGGAGTGCATGTTGACATCCCAAGAGAGGAAAAAGGAGAGGTTGTGTGGAGTAAAGAGAGTGGGATGTCAAGAAAGGAAAAGAGTGAGCATGAGAGGAAAGAAAAGAGAGAAGGCCAAGAGATAGAAAAAGGCTTTGAGGTAGAGAGAGAGAGAGAAAAAAAGATGGTTTGAGTGAAGAAAAAGAAGAAAACCTTGGTGAGAGAGAAGAGGATAAGGATGAGGGAAAAATGTAGTTTTGTGATAAAAGCCAAAGAGAGTGTAAGCAAGAAAAAAAATTCTTTACTTCCTAACCCATTAACTCTTTCTTGTTTTAGTTCTTGTGATTTTGTGCAGCCACGTGTTGAAAGACCTTTTGAAATGGGAGGTGAGGTACAAAAGATGGTGGCAAAGGATCCAATTGGATTCCAACATGAATTTGGCGAAATCAATTCTTGTTGGATGGTGGAAGTTAAAAGCTTGGTTAAATTCTTTGTTATCGAATCTTTTGACTACTTTGATTCTTATTTACAGGTTTATGACACAGAGTTCCCTAAAGCGATTGCTAAGCAGGAATCATTGCTGTCACGATCCCAGTCCGCCCTCCGTGAACTGTCATGACGGCACCTAGTCTCTACGACTAGGTAAGCCTAATCGCGGAAAAGAAACCAAGAATTTTGCGGAAGTAAAACAATTTAAAAAGAAATAAGAAATAACCAGTGTATAAATGTGCCGCTCGGCATACACCATATTTAACTCTCAAAACCAACACACAAATCCAAGACCCGGAAACCCATGAATCACAAGCTAAGAAGTACTACACAGCTCTAACTCCAGAATGTCTAACAAGAACTGAAAATACAGAAGGGCTAATACTAAACAACAAGAATAGAAAGAGACTCAACGGTCTGCGGATGCAGCAGATATACCTTGAAATCTCTACAGAAGTGCCTCCCTCAAGGATGATAAGCCTGAGAAGAAGTACCTGGATCTGCACATGAAAAACATGTGCAGAGGAGGCATGAGTACACCACAATGGTACACAGTAAGTGCCAAGCCTAACCTCGGTCGGGTAGTGAAGAGGAAGGTCAGGGCCCTACTGAGGTAAATAATAATAATAGTGACAGGTTAAGATAAACAATATAATTGAGAATCTACAGTAAGAGTCTATACATGATATTAAGAGTACAATAACGGAAACAGAATATAAAGACAAATCACCAGGTAACACCACTCACAACAAGGATAATAATCAGGGATCTCTTGGTATCCCGAGGATCTCTTGGTATCCTCAATATATACTCCTTCCGGTCCAAAATAAGTGATTTTTTGGATGTTTTCACATAGATTAAGAAATTTACCTTTTAGCATTAATTAGCAATAGAATTGACCATATTAACCTTTACTATCTCACAAAAATAGTCCTAACACATATTCCAACACTATTTACTCCAAGGACAATGTAAGAAAAAAATAATTAATTCATTCTTGAAATCGGGAAAAATCACTTATTTTGGACCACAAGAAAAATGCCAAAAAATCACTTATTTTGAACCGGAGGGAGTATACACTAGGGATCTCTTGGTATCCCGAGGATCTCTTAGTATCCTCAATATATATCGGGGATCTCTTGGTATCCCAAGGATCTCTTGGTATCCTCAATATATACACACTAGGGATCTCTTGGTATCCCGAGGATCTCTTGGTATCCTCAATATATGCCAGGGATCTCTTAGTATCCCGAGGATCTCTTGGTATCCTCAATGTATGATAGGGATCTCTTGGTATCCCGCACCTTAGTCCAGATCATAAATACGTACAGGGGATCTCCCGGGATGCCGTCCCGTAGTCCCAAATTAAAACACACCGAAGCAACACAAGGATACTCAACTAAATGCTAAATACGTATCAAGTAAACAGTTAATTCTAGTCTAACATGCTTCACATAATGCAATTAAAGCACTTTAAGAAAAAGGCAATTGAGTCAACTAAACATACTTTTCTAAACTAACAACAGGCTAAAGTCGCAAGTAGAATAAACAGGAAGGAAAGGAACTCAGCTTAAATACTTAAACTAAAACCGGGTTTTTCAACAATTAGCTCAAGTACGCGCTCGTCATCTCACGTACAAGGCATTTCAATTATCAAACATCATATCCTAAGGGGAAGGTCCCCCACACAAGGTTAGACAAGCCACTTACCTCGAATCGGCTCAAAATCAACTAGAAACCACGTTCTTGCCACGAGTATCCGACTCCAAATGGCCCAAATCTATTCAATTCCATTTCATAATATAAATAATACTTCAAGAAGCTGATTCTACAATTAAATTCTAAGCTAATATGCGAAATTATGTAAAATGACCAAAACGCCCCTCGGGCCCACGTCTCGGAATCTGATGAAATTAACATTTTCAGAAATCTCGTACTCTCACGAGTCTATCCATATATAAATCTCTCGAATCGGAGGTCAAACACCCATTCAAAACTCAAAAATTCGGTCTATGAAGTTTTATCAAATTTTCCTCTAAAATTCGAAATTAAAAGGAGGATTCACGATTAGATTAGTGGGTTATGAGCAAAAAGGAGTCTAGAATCGTTACCCAATCGTTGCCCTTGAAAATCCCTCGAAATCTCTCCCAAATCCGAGCTCCCAAGCTTGAGTTTTGGTAAAAATGGCTAACCCTCGGATTTTGAAATGTTTATAACTGCCCAGGTATTTAATGCATCGCGAACGCGGAGGAAGTCACGCGTTCGAGAAGAAGAAAAGTGAAGGCTGCCAAAAATTCTCTTCGCAAACGCGAGGAACAGTACGCGAACGCGAAGGCCTGGGCTGACAAAGCTACGAGAGCGCGACAAGGGAGATGCGAACGCGATGAATAAAATGGGCTCAGCCCTCAGAGCCAAATTGAACTATGCGAACGCGATGGTTGGTATGCGAACGCGAAGAAGAAATTGGTCCTCCTCCAAAATTACTCTACGCGAACGCGTGGAGGAGGACGCGATCGCGAAGAGGAAAAAGGGGTTTGCAACAGCTGATGGATTTCTGCAATTTTACACAACTCCAAAATGCTCCGTTGAGCATCCGAAACACACCCGAGGCCCCTGGGACCTCAACCAAACCTACGGACATATCTCATAACATCATTCCAACTTGCACCAATCCTTAAGCCACCTAAAATAACGTCGGAAACTCGAATTAATTAATGATTTAAGCCTAAGAACTTCAATTTCTCTCAAAACACGCTTTCGATAAAAAATCTAACCAAACTACGTCTGAATGACTTGAAATTTTACATACACATACCAAATGACATGACGGAGCTAGTACAACTTCCGGAATTCCATTCCGACCCTCGGATCAAAATCTCACTATCGGACCGGAAACTTCAAAAATTCAAATTTCGGCATTTCAAGCCTAAATTAGCTACGGACCTCCAAAACACATTCCGAACACGCTCCTAACCCCGAAATCACCTAACGGAGCTAACGGAACCATCAGATTTCCATTCCGAGGCCGTCTTCATACTGTTCCGACTTGGTCAACTTTCCAACACTTAAGCTCTCACTTAGGGACTAAGTGTCCCAAAACTCTCCGAAACTTAAAACCGAACATCCCGGCAAATAAAAATAGCAGAAAAAAACTTGGGAAAAACAGTTAATAAGGGATCGGGGCGTTAATTCTCAAAACGACCGGTCGGGTCATTACAATTGCATAAAAGAATACAAGGTGATGTTGTTCCATTATTAAATAAGTCCAAGTATGGTATGTATAATTGGTTTATTCGCATTCTTGGCCTTTCTAGAACACCTAAGGTATTTTTTGAGGTAATTGGTGACTTTATAATTTTTGTGGATGATGATATTTTGATGCATAACAAGTCACTAACTGTAATATCTAAGTTCAAGTGCAAGCGTAATTTGCTTCCTTTTGAAATTAAGTATGACATAGATGATTATGAATTCCAACTTGGTAGAAGGAGGCATGAAACTTATGAGAAGAGGCTTGTGAATGATTCAAATATTTCTTATTCTCTTATTCAAGTGTCTAGTGAGCTTTCATGTGATAAATTTCTAGAACATGATTTTTGTTGTGTGATGGGGAGTTATTCTTTAAGCCATGTTGACTGTGAGCTTGTAAAAGTGTTTGCTACTAGTACAAAGGATATGCATGATTATTGTGACGCTTGTGATCAAGTACTCTTTCATGAACCTATCTATGACTCTTTCTGTGACAGCTTGAGCAATTGTTTAGAATCCATTGATGTTGGGAATATTATTAGGGAAAATTATAATCTTGGGCTTGAATGTATTGAAGCTTTTATTTTGGGAAATATGGCTTCTTCTAACCTTCTTGAGAATTTATGTGCTTCTTTGAATAACTTACATGTAGAAGAATCCATGAGATTTGTAATTGATACTTGGCTATATCATAAAAGTGTCTTATTTGATAAATGTGGTAGAGATACTTGTTTTAAATGGATGTGTGATCAATCTTTTGTAATTTCATTGTCATGCACACCTTTTTGACTACCTTAAGAGATATTTTTATGGGACAAATCTAAGTAGGCATAAATTTTATTGGAATGATGATGTCCGTATGCTTTATAAAGGAGTATTTACACCTATTAGGCTTAATTGGGTTAAGTGGACACATGGTCACTACCTTGTTTTATTCTTACCATTTTTTCAGATTAGTGGATGCCATTTTCTAGTGCCTGTCTTCGTTTTCTTGCAAGGTCGAAATTGGAGGACGAATTTTCTTCAAGAAGAGGGGAATGGTAGCATCCTAGGAAGCTCAAATCTATTCAAGGACAAGGATGAATCTTTGGAATCTCAAAGAGGGCCTATAACAAGACCTCAAGCTAAAAAGTTGCAAAACAAGGTCATTGGACTTCAGGAACAATTAAAGAAGTTGTTAGTTAGGAGGAAGAGCTTAAGGATAAAGGATATGAGTTATCTAGCTGTAATAATTATTTTATGTACCAAATTCATGTCCAATAAGAGGTGGATTATATCCCAAGAAACATCCTCTGAAGAAGGTCCAAATCAGGCCACTATTGGACCAATTTAGCACCTAAGATGTGTCCAAACTTGCAGCGCATGAAGTCCTACATAAAGCCACATTTTTATAGCATAAAAAGGACTTACTTGATGTCCAAGAATGATACAATAGTCGTGCTACATGTTGAGTGCAAGTTGGTGCATAGTTACTTTCAACTTTCCTTCAAGATTTCCAAGATTTTCAAGATTCTATCCAAGTCATTCTTGAAAAGTAATTCCAAAAATCTTAGTAAAAGGAAAATATAACCTTAACTAACTAGGAAAGCAATAAATATAGTCCCATAATATATGGAAATAAGTCTATTTTCCTTTTCCTAAGGTAGTTGAACTTGTTGTCCAAAGTAGTTTAGGACTTTATTTACTTGTTTTTAGGTAGAATTCCGTGACCCCTCTCTATATAAAGGGGTGTATTCTTTGTTAACTTAGATTATTCAGACTATTATCAATAAAAATTGTGAGATTTTTCTTGCACTCTTGTGTGTGGCTACTCTTGGATTTATTCTTCAATCATCAAGACTCAACTTAAGGTGGTAAGATTAAACACTTTCGAAATCTTAGATCACTTCTAGGTATTCAAGAAAGGTGATAAATTTAGGCTTATTGTTGTTCTTGTTATTCTAAAGGGTCGTGTTTCACAATCTATCTCTTGTTTTTAATTCTTTATCAAAGGCGATTAGTTCTTCGTTAGCTAATGGTTGTTATTAGGATTCAACTTTAAGAATAGACTTCTTGAATTCAAGAAACTCTTTCTTGAATTCAATGTATCTTTAATTTCTGTATTCTTTTTTGTTTCTTTATTTTCTTCTAGCTTCCGCATATTTCTTGGTTTTTCTTTACTAATTCTTGAATCCCCTATCATGTTGTTATCACATTCCTCTGCATCCGGGGAAAAGAATAAGAGGGCGAAGAATGCTGCCCCGAGTCGTCTCTGGAAGTCGTGGTGATGAGCCTCCGCCCGGGTTTGCCATAGATACCGTGATGATACACGATGATGGAGAAGCTAGCGAGGAGGGAGCTTCTCTACATAGAAGACGACGAACTTCCTCAACTCAACAGACTACTCAATCTGTTGAGTTAGTTACACCAACCGAGGATGATGCCTTGACACTCTGGGGGGAGTATGAAATGGTGGAAAATACCAACTCCAGCTTCCAGATCCAGTCCCTGTGCCTGGTATTGTGGGGCTGAGTGCTGGGTCCCTGTCGTCTTCGGTTGATGAGCAACCAACAACCAGCACTGCGTTTGTCGCAGCTGCTTCTCACCCTTCAACACCATCAACTCCATCTCCATCTTCACCAACTCTTCCACCAGCAACTACTACATCAGCTCCACATGCCGCATCTGTCCGAGAAGAGGATATTCCTCTCCCCCAGTCCCTAGTTCATGGGAATTTGGGGCAAAATTATGTTGTCCCCTCAGAAGATCTACAAAGAAGGAAGAGTGTTACTCTTTTGGTTTGCCACTGGATACAATTTGCTATCCCATCCGGTGGAACTTGCTAACTATTTGAAGCCTTTGGCTTCAGAAAAAGATTGGAAAAAGATGCATGCTCTCTCAGGAGAGTGCTTGTTAAACAATGTCATGCAATTCTCCTGTCTTTGAATGAATAAATATCTTGAGTTTGCCTTTCTTGTTTAGCAAGCCAATTTCCGTGCTTTCGAGGGCCTCCAAAGGTTGATTCGTGAAATGGAAGAACTTACCTCCGAGCGGGATCAACTTTTGGCTGAGCGGGATCGAACTACTGATCGCCTCTCAGAATTGGAAGCCAAAGCTGCTGAGGGCGTTGTGTTGGAGACTCATTTGCAGCAAAGCGAGCAAGAAGTGGAAACCCTTAGCCAGTAGATTTCCCTGCTGAGGGTTCAATTTGAAGAGGCCAAGGCCAAATGGGCTGAAGTCCATAGTGTCGTTCTTGTTGCATCCGATCGCAAGGCTACCTCCGCTAAGAGATTGACCAACCTAGAGGCAGCCTTAAACTCCAAAACTGAAGAGCCTGCAGCTGCGGGGGTGAAATATTCCCAATTGGAGGAGAAGTATAAGAAGACCATTGAGCATAATAGAATTTTCAGCTCAACTGTCCATGAACTTAACGTGAGTCTCAAGTCCATTAGATCCGCCCAGGAAAACCTTTCTGCCGAGGTTAAACAACTCAAAAAAGAACTCAAGTGCCGAGCGGCTTCCCTCGTTGTTGAGAAAACTTATGCTATGTACAGCGTGAGGAGAAAAACCTTGAAAGAGGCTAAAGCGGGTATCATTGACTTTGATGTCGAAATCGCTAAAGCCCGTGAGCTAGAGTCAGCTGGTAAAAGGCGTCTCCCGGCAGGGCCTGATGCTTCCAGTTCTTCTGGTTCCGGTTCCAAAACTTTGGGAACTGAAGAGGAACTAGAAGGCGAAGATGTAGAAGGCCAAACTAATGAGAGCCAAGCTGTTGAGCCATCATCGGATCTACCCACTTCCCCTGGGGGCGTGGACACTTTTCTTTCTCCGGGTTTCGGAGATGCAACAGTTTAGGTTTTCTTTCTCTTCCCAAATTTTGTACCTGTGTTGTTTTGGCACATTTATTTTGAATAAAAACATCTTTTGCTTCAAATATTGCATGAGTCTTTCTGCGTTCTTTTGTCTGAACATTTATGCAAGTTTTAATCTTTGCATTCTTTCTTGCTTAAGTGTATTGCTAGTTTTACTGTTTGCGTCTAATTAAGTAAGGCCTTGGGTGTAATTTTCCCCCAAAAGCATTTGGATTTCGGGCACAAGTTCTTCCGAAATCAACCCTTTATCATGAGGTTTTTTATAAGAGAAGCCCTCTTATGTTCACAGTGCTTTTGAAGAGGATGTCTCATGTTCATTACAACACTAGCATTTGAAGTACTTGTTTAACTTTCAAATGATAAAATCAATTCATCGTTCAGACAAGAAACAAGATAGAAATAAAATGACTTTAATTTATTCCTTCCATTTTCAAAAAGTACATAAGCATTCGTTATACTAAAAGAAATTTTCATCTCTTGTGGCTAGCTTATACAACTTGTTTCTACGGGGCTGGCTACGCAGTCCCTGGTCCCGATGACATAACTATGTTTCCGGTTTTCGTATTTCGATCGATGTGGCAGTCGTTGTTGCCGTATCCTCATATCATTCCCCCCAGTGTTCGAATGCGAAGAATGCGAATTGGAACACTGGAAGTTTTGCACCTTCGAGGTTTCCACTAATGAACTTCTAGATATTCTTCAATTCGGTAACATACTTTGATTCCCCTTAGGAATTTATGCTATTGAGCCAAAGACTAACTAATAATCCTCTAGTGGTTTGCACTTGTGAACGGTCGGGTAACCTTTGCTTGATAGCAAACTCAATTTCCCGGTGGGAATTTTACTATCGAGCCAAAGAATACCTAACCGCTTCGGAGTGGTTCTTCCCTTGTGTGTCTTACTATTAAAGGTCTTATTGCTACTGTTGAAACCTCGTAGTATGCTTTTTGTTGGTGCCTCATTAAAAACCTTTCCAGAAAAACCCAATTGGGACAAAAACTGGACGAAGGGAAAAGTGTGCAGCACTAGTTTCAGTACAGGTGATGTTTGTCAGCAATAATATCTCTTGAGGTGTGCCACATTCTAGTTGCTAGGCAACTTTTCTCCATCCCAATTCTCCAACTCGTATGAACCTTTCCTGGTGATAGCTGAAACCCGGTAGGGGCCTTCCCAGGTTTGACCTAGCTTCCTTACATTGATTTCCTTGGGTGTTTTGAGTTACTTTCCTTAGAACCAAGTCTCCCACTTTGAAATAACGGATGTTGGCTGTTTAATTATAATATCTTTCCATTCTCTACTTTTGGGCCGCCATTCATATGTGTGCCAAGTCCCTGTGTTCATCGAGTAGCTCCAAGTTGACTAACATCGCTTCGTTGTTCGCCTCTTCACATGCCTAGAAATATCTCAAGTAGGATCTCCAACTTCCACCGGAATTAAGACTTCTGCTCCGTATACAATGGAGAAAGGATTTTCTTCTGTGCTTGATTTGGCCGTTGTTCGGTACTCCCATAGCACTCCAGGAAGTTCCTCGGGCCATTTACCTTTACCCGATTCTAACCTCTTCTTGAGATTTTTTTATAATCACTTTGTTCGTTGATTCTGCTTGACCATTTGCGCTCGTATGATAGGGAGAAGGTGTGATTCTTTTGATTTTCAAGTCTTCAAGGAACTTTGTGATCTCTGCACCTATAAAATGTGGCCCGTTATCGCAGGCTATCTCTTTCGGTATTCCAAATCTGCAAATTATGTTCTCCCATAAGAAATCCACCACTTCACGTTCGCCGATCTTTTGATAGCGACCTGCTTCAACCCACTTAGAAAAATAGTCAGTTAAAATTAAAAGAAACCTTACTTTACCAGGGGCCAGCGGCAGTGGTCCGACGATATCCATTCCCCACTTCATGAACGACCATGGAGATAGAACTGAATGTAATGGTTCTGCTAGTTGATGTACCAGTAGTGCGTAGTGTTGGCATTTATCGCATTTTTGCACGAAAGCTTTGGCGTCTTATTCCATTCTACGCCAATAATATCCCGCCCTTAGCAGTTTTAGTACTAAGGAATCCGTGCCCGAATGATTTCCACATATCCCTCCGTGGACTTCTCGAGTAACATAATTAGCTTTGGACACTCCCAAGCATCGGACTACCGAGCCTTGGAAAGATTTCCTATACAATTGGCCTCCTTTGAAGTTATATCGTGCTGCCTTGGCGCGCTGCTCCCTGGACGCCTTGGAGTCTTCAGGCAACTTACCGTGCTCGAGATAATCGATGATCTAGATCATTCCTCCAGTCCCAGACCAAATTAGTTGTATTTACCTTATAGTAGCTATCTGCGTCCAGAACTGAGTGCATGAGCTGTACTACCGTCCCAGAATTCGATCCCTATCATATCCGTATGCGACCACGCAAAACAATCGACATTATACTTAAAAAATTCAATAAAGCCTGATCTGAGCTCGGGGTGCAGTCCTGTCCCCAGTGGGATTTCCTCTCCAAGAACTTTTCAAACAATGCAACTTGCTCGAGCTCTTCCGCTGTGACTTTGTTGCATCCGTCTTTTCTAGTACCTGGAAGTATCTTGGCACCTGATAAGATTTTGACGCTTCTTCCCCCTGGTTAACTTCACTTGATTCGGGAGCATGCGTCGGTTCCTGTAATTTCTATGGTGCATGCTCCTTCTTTGCTACTGGAGACCGAAATTGCATTCGTCTCCTTTGCCTCCGGTTGGTCGCCTTTTATCTGTTTGATCCCTTCGGGAGTTGGGAATTTCAGCAACTGATGATATGTTGATGGTACGACTCTTAACTCGTGCAACCAGGGTCTTCCCAGATAATGTTATAACCCATATCACCATCCACAACCTCGAAAAGGGTTGTCTTCATCACCCTCTCGGTATTTGTGGGCAGCAGGATCTCTCTTCGAGTCATTACGCTTGCGAGGTTGAACCCGACGAGGAGTTTTGTGGCCGGAATGATGCTTTCGGTAAGTTTTTCTTGCTCCAATACCCTCCATTGTATAATATCGGCCGAACTTCCTGGATCCAGCAGAACACGCTTAATTTTAAAATCTAGTACATTTAAAGAAATTACCAATGCATCGTTGTGCGGTAGCAACAATCCATCCGTGTCCTCCTCCTTGAAAGTGATGACGTCTACAGCAACTTCCCAGAGTCTCTTGCTATAAGTTACTGATACCTTTGTCTTCTTTGCTACCGAGAAGGTAACTCCGTTGATCTCGTCCCCCCCCCACCCGAAGATCATGTTGATCGTCTACCGCGGGGGGTCTTCTCCTATTTTTGAGTTCTCTGCGTCATCACGATTGAGATCGTAATTATTCTTGGCCTGGTCACTTAATAATTCCCTGAGATGGCCATTTTTTAGTAGCATCGCCACCTCTTCATGCAGTTGTTGGCAGTCCCTAGTCCGGTGGCCATTCATCCCGTGGTATTTGTACCAAAATTGGGATCCTTCTGGCGGGGATCGGACCTCATTGGCTTTGGGAATCGTGCTTCTTTAATGTTCCTCATAGCCGATACAACCTCTACCATACTAACATTGAAGTTGTACTCTGATAGCATGGGATAGGAAGGATCCCGTGTACCTGACACTTCTTTGTCCTGTAATGATCTGTTGTTCCGACCACGATCAGTTCTTCTGTCGGTAACGAACCTGTCTGCCGATCGGAACCTCTGTCGCGTCCTTCGGCTCGTTCGTAGGCTAAAAACCGGCCCCTCGAAGACCGTCTATCTGTGTCAAAATCATCTTTTGATTTTTCTTTATTCTTCTCCTGACCTTTTACCGACGGCGGGAAGCCAATATGATAATCTTCAATCCTTATTTTAGACTCATACCGGTTGTGAACATCCGCCGAAGTCGTCGCTTGGATCTCAGCCGCCCATTCATCCGGAACAGCCGGGAGCAACATCCTCTCCTTTTAGAATTGGGTGATGAATTCCTGTAGCAACTCGGACTCTCCTTGTGCAATTCTGAATATGTCGGCCTTTCGGCGTGCACCTTTCTAGACCCGACATGGGCCTTAATAAAAGAATCCGCGAGCATCTCAAAGGAATCTATGAAATGCTCGAGTAACAGCGAATACTACGTCAAGGCTCTCCTCGTGAGAGTTTCTCTGAATTTCTTCAGCAATACAGATTTAATCTCGTGGGGAGCTAAATCGTTCCCCTTCACTGCCGTTGTATAGGTGGTAATATGCTCTTGAGGTTCCAAAGTCCCATCATATTTTGGCACGTGGGGCATTTTATACTACTTCGAGATCAATTCTGGTGCCGCGCTTGGTTTATACGGCAACTGAGTATACTTCTTTGAATCCGGCCCTTTCAGCACTGGTGGTGCACCCGGGATTTGGTCCAGCGGACGTTCACTTTCCTCATAAACCGTAAGATCTCACTTTTGAAGGGATCGCTCTCGTTGTTGTGATCGGAACCACTCCCCCCCGCCCCATCAAAGCCTACCTCGCCCATCGAGGTGTTGTTGTCGACCCTCTACGTCGTTTGATTTGCGGGAGAGCGGGGAAGAATTGGACCCCGTCCATTTGCGTTATTGGAAGCACCTTACAATGCCTGCTTTATTTCTGTCATAACCTTATCCTGCCGTGTGAGATGGCCTAGTGATCTCTTGTTGCTCCTGCAAGACCCTTACCGCTTCAACAACATGCTCATCTTCAGCATCATCGGGAGTCGCCTCCCAAACATGTCGCGGGTACCACCTACCGTGGACCGGCGTAGCATCGTTTCCCTCATTGCGGGTGTCACTGATTGAATCCTCGTGCTGAGGCTGGTCTCCTTGGGCCTCAAGATTGTGTGTGTTGTTAACACTATTATCTACCATTTTTTGTGATTTTTTGCTAAGAACAAATAATCAAAACATGTTAGTAAAAGAGGCAAGGACCAACTTAATTACACGACTGTCTAGGCCCCACGGTGGGCGCCAAACTGTTTACCAGTAAAACGGTAGAGTTGAATTTACTCGTGATTTCTAGACAAGTGAATTAATTCGATCCTGAAATAATAAAAGAATTAAAGAAATATGCAATACTTAGCCTTGAGATGAGGATGAAATAGTAGAAATAGTAATTCCAAAGCGAAGCTTCCAGGCGCAACAGTAATGAAATCAAAAAGTAAGAAGATAACATTGTATAGAGCTTTGAATTGATTATAGCGTAAGTCTATCAGAAAATTGGTGTCCTTTACAATGATAACAATGCTCACTATTTATAGCTGCACATAGCGAACAAGGTCCAAGGATCATGCCCTTCTTTAATGTCAATTATGAGCGTCATTGAAGAATGTGTAACGGTGAGCATATGACAAATTCTTTGTAACGGGTAGTGTACTAAATGTTGTAGAATATTCCCCATTAAATGCGACCGGGTGTCAGGTATTTATTGCATTTTTATGCGCGCCATTTTTTCCGGTAACAAATCAAATAATTGTCTTCGATTTTAGCTATCCTCTACACATGTCACTCTCTTATGCAATTACTTAACATAACATATTTTTACCCTGTTACTGTAACATTACAGTACAATTAACACTTACTTAGACAAGACACTCGATAAGATAGAAGTTTGAGTTGAATAGAGTGTAGATGAAAATAGTGTTGATGCTTTTAGCGTAGCGTAGATAGTCGAAGAAAACTTCTTATGAATAATTTCAACTTTTCTATAAAATAAGCTATCTTATTATTAAAAGAATCCAGTCAACTGATTATAAGAATTAACTCGGTGTAAAAGAATTTGACAGTGATAACTGATAAGGTAGCTTCTTTTGTCCTCATTTCTTATCTGTTTCTTTCGTTTTCAAAAGGATTTAACTTTGTACTATTCGAACAATGCAAGTAGTCGTTTTGTTATGGGAAGACACATGAAAGCAAGGGTGGCTCTAGGGTAAGGCAAGTAAAATTAATATATAATATATATACTCTATAATTTATATTTATATAATTATTAATAAAAGATTTCAAATTTTAATAATTTTTAACATTTGGTAGACGTAAGATTGAGTGAATTAATTGGAAAGAATTTCTCTCACTAAATTAAATAACATATTTACCTTGTCATTAATTTTATATTTTTTCTTTATGTATAGTCTTTTTTCATGGTTCTTACGATTTTACTTTTTAATTTCAACACCAATTCTCTAAATTAACTATTTCTTTTTGTCACATTTGATTGATCCACACGCCAAAAAGCAAGTTCTTTTGTGTCTCATCTTTTTTAACTAAGAAATCCCCGAGGCAAATATCGCAAGGTTCAAAACATGATGAATAATGGGCTCACCCTTTAACATTTTCACTTAAGGGAAGAATTCAATACCATATGGCGCCTAACTCATACATCATGAGTTGTGCTCTCACCACTATATCAAAGTCATGTAGGTTTTTTTGTGTCTCAATATTATATAAATTTTATAAAAGTCATTTCAGGGTCTTTTCAATATATTTTGGTTTAGGCCACCGGTTTTGTTGAGCCGCCCCTCATTGACAATCAACAATTATTTACAGACTACTGCCCCACTATAAACGTACTGTTCAACCAGCTTCATTCACATTTGGTAACTGAATGACAAACTCGCTGCCTTTAATGCTCTTGTCATAGTTGCCTTATTTTAAGTGAGACTCTATAAATTTTATTGAGAATGTCAGGGGCGGATAAGTGGCTCTAGTAGGAGACTAGTAAAGCCTTGAATTAGGTCCCACAAAATTTTTAATAATGGATTTCATAATTTTATTTCAAATTAGACAATATTAATGTTTGTGGAAAAAATAAAAAAGTACAAAAAATTATAAAAAAGAAAGAAAGGTGTCTACTCTTAAACACTAAAAATATTTTTAAAACTTTGAATTAAACTACTTAATCTTCATATTAGTAAATATATTTTTTACAATAATATCAAAGGTAACATATTGCAAATACATGCCTAATATCTCATTTATTTAAATTTTTCTTTTCTAATATAAATAATAATATTGCTATTGAAGTTAAAGACTTTATGTCATTTAAGAATATATGCTATAAACAACAAGTATGAAAAAAATGGCAAGATTAATTTTTGCATATATGTGTATATACGTACTAATAAAAAAAATATAAGGCCTCTTATTAAAATTTGGCTTTAGGCCACCAATTTTACGGCATCGCCCTTGCATGAAAGTTGGATACAACCATATAATATCAAGCAAATGCTTGAATGATTTGAATAAACTGAATCAATAGGTTTGTTACTTTATTTATATTATAGTTATTGCTGTCCTTTTCTCATTAAAAGGGTCAAAACAAAAAAGAAAGGAAGTAGGTTTTTATCATTTCTTTTGGGAATTTACATCATTAGCTGCAAATTGCATTAAAACTATACTAAATGAAGAGCAAGTTGCAAGTAATTTAAATGCTTAAAAAGTCAAAAAATGTAGGCCAACTTGGAATAAAACATAATGTGGTGGTGCTATCTGCCGATGAATTCGAGACTGCTTGCAAAAATAATTGTCTAATGAGTCATGCGATAGAGCCACTAACAACAACTTCCTTATGGTGAATTTGTAGTTTGTACTATATATATACAATTCATTGTATTTAATTTTTTTACGCCGGCAACTGTATAATTTTTTATTGCGATCAGGTTAAGAAGATATATTTATTTATATCTATATCTATATCTATCTATATTATTATAAAAGCATGAATAAAATGTTGGATTACAAAAATAACCTTTTAATATTAAGCATAATAACTCAGAATAAAAGGACGTAATTGGAATTCTAGACATTAGCTTTGCAATCCTATTAGTTTTAGGACATAATACTACACGTTAGGAATCCTGCATAATTACCTTTTGAAATCCTATTAGTATAATTATTTTTGGATATGGATATATAATACTACATGTTAGCATGTAAACCTAATGCCTTTAGGAATATGCTAGATTTTCTATTAGTATAATTACTTTCGGGACGTGAACATATCATGAGCCATGTAAACCAACCATAGTCCATAAATACAATATTGAAGATGAACCATTGATGGATATTAAATATAGTTAACATAAGAGTACTAATGTCTTTGCTAGAAGTCTTCTCACACTCAATTTGAATTGAACGTGATTTCGAATTCACGACGGGAAGTTAAGTAGACAATTTCAGTAGTATTCAAAATTCTAAATATTAGGTAAAGCTAATTATTACACTTTTATCTAATATGAAGTATCTTTTTGAAGAAATAATTTAGCTTTTTAGGGGCTTAAAAGTCAGTTAATATTTTAGGGATATTTTGTCACTCAATATTTAGTATTTTGATAGATTAAAATAGCCCTAAAATCTTAAACAGAAGATCTCATAGGAAAGGACATAGCTGTAATAACTTATTTTTTTGGACTACAATAACTTCTATGTTAGTTTTTTATTATTTAAGATTTTAAAATCAATACAATCTTGTCTATTGAATTCTTATTAAAAATATGTAGGAAGGTTTAATAAATCAATTTCATAAAAGTCCTCCATATTGGTAATACATTATAATATTCAATACCAAGAAAAAATAAAAGAAAATGAACGGACTACATAAACCGTTGAAATTAGAAAATAAATCCCAGGATATTATATTATTATACTTGTTGACCCAAGTAAAAGTTAGTTTTGAAGACTGACAAAGGAACTCAGACATGAACCAGGTCCATCCAGTGGTCCATCCCTCAGGTTCACAAAAACGGGTAGATTCAAGCATGTGGGATGCACGTGAAGGAGATAAGCTTAAATTGGTGTATTTAATATCTCCTGATCGAAAAGGTTGCATAATTGATAAGGAGAAGGACTCCTTAATCAAAGAGAACACTATCCAAGATAGGGAAGGAATTAGAAGTTGAAATGAACAAGAACTCTTCCACCAAAGAAGAGTTGCATCAGAACTCTAGTTATTTCTTCATCTACTAACTCTATAAATTGCAGGATGTTCTCACATTAAAGTGTTGCACAAAAACGCAGAAGTTAAAACATGAATTGAGAGCAAAATAGCAAGGCTTTTTGCAAGCAGTTCGTGTGTGATTCAAGTGTGCAAACCAGAAGCTACAAGAACCAGATTGAAGAACCAGCTCCATAAAGAGTTTTATGTGTCTTTCTTTTATTCTAGTTCAATTGTAGTAGGTGTTTTAAAGTTGTACCTTTCCAGCTTTCATAGAAGCAATTGTAATAGGTATTTTGAGTATTCAAGTTAGAGTTAACTTGAAGTTGTCGCAGCAGTTAGAGGCTGGTTGCTACAACGGGATTAGAGGTAATCCTTAGGTTTACAAAGAGTTTTGTAAATGCACTTTGGCTCAGTGATTTTAGTGGAAGTTTGGGAAAATCCTACTGAGTAGTAGGTCGTGGTTTTTTCACCTTTTGAGCCAGGTGTTTTCCACGTAAAAATCTCTGTGTTCTTTATTTTATGTACTTTTAATTCCGCAAACAGTAGTAATAAGTACACCTAGAAGAACCAGGTCCTTCCAGAAGCAGTTTAAGAGAAAAATTAAGTACCACACAAATCACCCCCCCTCTTGTGTGGCATTGACGTTTAGAACATCAATTGGTATCAGAGCAGGTTATCCTTGAAGAGGCTAACACCTTAGGAAAAGATCAACATGAGTGCACCACCTGGAAACTGGGAAGGGCAATCCACTGATAGGCCTCCACTCTTTAATGGCCACTACTACTCTTGGTGGAAAAACAGGATGAGGGATCACATCATTGGAGAAGATTATGAACTCTGGGACATAGTCACTGATGGTCCCTTAGCAACTACAAAGAAGAATGCTGAAGGAGTGGACGTGCCAAAGACAAGGGCTGACTGCACTACTGAAGACCTGAAGAAGTGGGAGAAAAATGCTAAAGCCAAGAAATGGCTTGTATGTGGACTAGGTCCAGATGAGTACAGCAGGATCTAAAGCTGTACCACTGCTAAGGAGATATGGGACACTTTACAAGTGGCTCATGAAGGAACTCCTCAAGTAAAGAGATCAAGAGGAACACTGCTATATTCTCAATATGAGAATTTCACCATGATGGAAGGAGAAACCATCCAGGAGATGTACAAAAGGTTTACAACACTAACAAATGAACTTAAATCTCTTGGAAGAGTTATTCTTGAAGAAGACAAAGTTGAGAAGATTTTGACAAGGGTACTGCCAATCTCTTGGGAAAGCAAAATCACAGCTATTCAGGAATCAAAGAACATTGCCACTCTTAAGTTGGATGAGCTAATTGGAAATCTCACTGCCTATGAACTTAGAAGGCAAACCATGAAGATGGATGCACCCAAGAAAGAAAGGAGCATGGCATTTAGAATCACTGAAGGTGCTGATCTAGAGGAGGATGAAATGACCATGATCACAAAGAATTTTAAGAAGTACCTAATGAGAGAAAATGGTCCTTCAAGAAGTGGAAGCTACAACAAACCAAGGGTTCCTGAAAAACAAACCAATGAGGGGTGCTACAAGTGTGGGAATACTGATCACCACATCAAAAATTGCCCTCAATGGGAAATTGAATGGAAGAAGGAAAGATATGAACAAAGGAACAGGAAGAAGGACCAGGTTCATTCCAAGAAGAACAAAGGATCAACAAAGGCTATGGTTGCTGCCTGGGGAGAAACATCAGATGAGGACTCAGAAGATGAAGCTGAAAATGAATAAGCACTTATGGCCATCAGAGAATTCGATGAGGAATCTGAGGTAAGTATAATTCATCTCAAAGACAAGATTAAGTTTTTGTCTAAAGAAAGTCTATCTGAATTACTTCTAGATTTCATTGATGAATTTGAAGTTATAAACAATGAAAACAAACAGCTGTCTAAGGAGTGTGTGATTCTGAAAGCTAAGTGCAAAAACCTGGAACTTAGGGCTAGTGTAAGTGATAGTAAAAATGCTGAGTTGAAGAACCGGGTTCATGAACTTGACACCACAGTCCTAGAGCTCAAATCTGAAAATCTAAAATTGAAATTAGGAGCTGGTAAAAAGGAATCTGATCACACACAACTCACTTTAGAAGAAAATGTAGGAAAAATGAAAGATGAGTTGTACAAAAGAGATGAGCAGATAAGAGTCCTTAAGGAGGATCTAAACAAGGTTAACATGAATTAGACAGAACTTGCAAATGGAACAAGGCCTCTGATGCACTCTCTTGGTTGCAAGAGCATCACAGTAGCAACAAAAGAGGACTTGGCTACGGGACCCCTGCACCTAAGTGGGATCCTAAAAGCAAGTACCTCACACTTCCTGAGAACAAAATTTGCACACACTGTGGTAAAACTGGTCACTATAAATCTGAATGTATTGCAAAAGAAAAGGCTAGTAAAAAGAATAAAGAATTTGTTCAAGGGAAAAATAGGCTGCCAGGTTGGGCTAAAAAGAATTTGATTCACCCTTTTGCCTATAGAAAGGGACCCAAACTAGTTTGGGTTCCTAAGACTAACCCCTGATTTCCTTTTATGGGTCCAAGTGAAAGGGAGCAGCCAAATATTGTACATGGATAGTGGCTGTTCAAAGCATATGACAGGAAGCAAGAACCAGTTCCTTTCACTTGAGGACCTCAAAGGAGGTAATGTCTCCTTTGGAAATGGGAAGAAAGGTGAGATCATTGGGGTTAAAAAGGTAGGTAAGACTGACTCTCACTCTATTGAGAATGTCTACTTGATAATGGCGTAAAGTACAGTCTAATCAGTGTATCACAATTATGTGATAAAGGTAACTTGGTAGCATTCACCACTACCAAATATTTTGTGATTAATCTTACCATTGACAATTTTGCAGGGAAAAAGAATAAACAATACATGCATTGTAGATTTGTCCACACTTTCAGAAAATGAACTCACTTGCTTAAGTGTGTTGGACAATGATCCCTTCCTTTGGCACAAGAGACTTGGACATGCAAGTCTGAGTCAACTCAACAAATTAGTCTCCAAGGACCTTGATAGGGCTGCCTAACATCAAGTTCAAGGAAGACAAAGTTTGTGAGGCTTGTGCAAGGGGGAAGCAGGTAAGATCCTCTTTTAAATGCAAGAAAGTGGTAAGTACCACCATAACGATGGAACTGGTCCATATGGATCTCTGTGGTCCAATGAGAGTATTAAGCAGAGGTGGTAAAAGACATGTGATGGTGCTTGTTGATGATTACTCTAGGTTTACTTGGACATTATTTTTAACATCTAAAGATGAAGCATCTGACATGTTTACTTCTTTTGTTAGAAAAACTCAGAAACAACTAGGTAATCAATTTGCATCAATTAGGTCTACCATGGAACTGAATTTGAAAATGCTAAGTTTGTTGAATTTTTGCATGCTACATCATAAATAGTTGCATGACTAGATCTCTTGATAAGAAGATTCCCTATGAGTCACTTAAAGGGAGAAAGCTAAATATATCCCATCTTAGGGCATTTATATGCAAGTGCTTTGTGCACAATAATGGCAAAGACTCCCTAGGTAAGTATGATCCCAGAAGTGATGAGGGAGTATTCTTAGGATATTCTTCACATGGTAATGCTTATAAGATATACAGTAAAAGAACTATGTGTGTAGAAAAAATATATATGTTATTTAAAACTAACATTCTTTCTGATAAGCTGGAACATGAAGATGAAGCAATTGGGCTGGTAAGAAATTTAAATGATATCGCAGCCCAGACTGAAGCTACAACAGAAGAAGGAACATGTGATGGAACAAGTTCTTCTACCCAAGGCAACATGACAGGGGGAACTGACTAGAGAGGAACTGATCCTCAAACCTCAAGGGAACTTGTCCATGAACCTATTCCTCAGTAGCAAAACCAGGAAGGAACATCCAAAGAAATTGACACTCCTATTGCAACATCCACAAAATTGGCTATAGAAGAACCTGGTTCATCTGTTGATCAGAAGTTGTATAGGGGAATGATTGGTTCACTTTTATATCTCACTACTAGCAGACCTGACATTGTGTGCAGTGTAGGTCTTTGTGCTCGATTTCAGGTTTTCTAGTTGATAGGAAGAGCAACCCAGGTATGGCACACTTCCTTGGTTCATGTCTTGCGTCATAGGCTAGCAAAAAGGCAAAATTCAATGGCCTTATCTACTGCTGAAGCTGAGTATGTTGCTGCTACTTCATGGTGTGCTCAATTGTTGTGGATCAAACAACAATTATTGAACTTTGGAATTGATGTGGTTGCATCCCTACTTTTTTGTGATAACACTAGTGCTGTTACTATGACAAAGAAACTAGTTCATCATAATAGAACTAAGCACATAGATGTTAGGCACTATTTTTTTGAGGGACAACTATGAGAAAGGCTTGATCACTGTGGAATTTTGTGCTACTGACAAGCAAATTGCTGAAATCTTCACAAAAGCCTTAAGTAGAGATCACTTTGAGAGGAACATGTTGGAATTAGGGATGATTAAGATCACCTAAAAGGACCAGTTCAAGGTTAAACGAAAAAAAATGAATGAAAAAAAAATTGGTTAGAAAGTCTATAAATTGTGTATAATTAGATTAATTCTTGCTCAGTCTCATACTTTCCATAGTATACTCTTGTGCCATGTGTTAAAATGACTCATTAATCTCTAATGATATTTTCTCTATTTTGGTAAATTTAGACTCACACAAGAGAATTATCAGTGAAGAACCTGGTTCATCAAGATAACACGGTATGTTTTCTACACTCTGCATAATTTGAAATAACTATATTTGGATCATGAGCAGAGAGTCCTACCAAATACCAAACTCCTTTTGGACATATCCGTTACAAGTGAACCAGTCCCATTCAAAAGAGTCCCAACCAAATGGAAGTACCTAGATTCTAGGGATACACTCCAACGTCTCTTCAAAATTGAATTTCAGTTTAGTTAAACTTCGAAGAGTCTGAAAAGATGTAGCTACCCCATCAATTATTCCTCTAAATATTGATCAGCTTTGGTGTATTCCTTACTTCATCTCTCTCAAGCCGTCAAAAACTCTCAATTGAAATCAGGTAGGGAAGAAGAATCCTAGAAATCTGAAGATTCATTTAAGTCTGCTACTAAGGGGGAAGAAAGTAGGTCTTTCAAAACTGAACAGGTATCTTCTGATTCTAAAGTTTCTCTTGAGACAATTTCTAAAGTTGCTGCAAATTTGGAGAATAGATTTGTAGGATGTATAGCAGGTATAGAGTCTACATAATCTGGAGAAGTTGGTGGTAAAAATGAAAAAAAAGGAGAGCAAGGGCGCTAGGAGTACTGTGAGGGGAAAGGGGACAAGAGTGGCTGATTCTTCACCCACTCCTGTTGGTATAATAAAAGAAACTGGTGTAATGGTTGTTTGGGGAGAGGAATTTACTGAAATAGAAGAGAGTGTGAGCAAAACAGGGGGTGGCGAAGCTGCTGAGGGGTTGGTTCAACTTGGAATAGTTATAGATGAACCTGTTCCATCTGAATAGGAAACCCTCGCGGACCTACTGATAGAGTTATCAATGGCACCAAAACTCATGCCATTCCCTATGGTTTCATTCTCACAACTATGCTTGCACGTTTCAAGGTACCTATGAATAAGTGGGGTTAATACTCTGCTTGCTTGCGATTATGAAGTCAATGTCATTCCTAATGAACCCGGTTCATTTAAAAAGACACCTATCAATAGCAAAGCCAGAGTCTTGGTACAGGAGAGTGAGGCAAAGGATATTGAGATAGGAAGGCTGAAGACACGATTGGTTTCGGCAGAATCTGAGAGAGATGTTCTCAGAACTGAACTTGCAAGGAAAAAGGAGAAGAATGATGGAACTCTTCAAGACATGCTGAAACTTCTCCAAGAAAATAACCCAGCCCCTACCTCTTGCAAGCCTTATATCCTAGCCTAGTGTAGATCAACCAGTGACCCAGTTCGGGACGTTTTGTTTCTTTTGCTCATGTTTTCAGTATTTTTATTTCTTCTTATGCTTTGTGGTAGGATCTTATCAATCATCAATGAAGTTCACTATTTTTGCTCTAACTGTTTGTTTATATTTCTTTGATGGTTGAAATTCTTAGTTTGATCTATGATGATTAATCCATGTTTGCATTTGAAGTAGCCCCAGTGGCCATGAGTAAGTTTTAAAATCTGGTTATCTCACATTTTATGCAACTTTTCGATGATGCCAAAAGGGGGAAAAAGGTTGTGCTTTACACTTTGAACAGTGATATTTATAACCTAATGTACCTGGTCCTTGATGATAAGTGATATAAAGGAAAAATGTTTCTAACAGTGTGTTGATGTTTGAGCTGAGTTCTGGCAGGGCCTAAGTGTATGAAAAGCACAGTGTTTGTCATCATCAAAAAGGGGGAATTTGTTGGCCCAAGTAAAGGTTAGTTTTGAAGACTGACAAATGAACTCAGACATGAACCAGGTCCATCCAGTGGTCCATCCCTCAAGTTCACAAAAATGGGCAGATTCAAGCATGTGGGATGCACGTGAAGGAGATAAGCTTAAATTGGTGTATTTAATATCTCCTGATCGAAAAGGTTGCATAATTGATAAGGAGAAGGACTCCTTAATCAAAGAGAACACTATCCAAGATAGGGAAGGAGTTAGAAGTTGAAATCAACTAGAACTCTTCCACCAAGGAAGAGTTGCATCAGAACTCTAGTTATTTCTTCATCTACTAACTCTATAAATTGCAGGATGTTCTCACATTAAAGTGTTGCACAAAAACGCAGAAGTTAAACGTGAATTGGGAGCAAAATAGCAAGGCTTTTTGCAAGCAGTTCGTGTGTGATTCAAGTGTGCAAACCAGAAGCTACATGAACCAGATTGAAGAACCAGCTCCATAAAGAGTTTTATGTGTCTTTCTTTATTTCTAGTTCAATTGTAGTAGGTGTTTCATATTGTACCTTTCAGCTTTATCTAGAAGCAATTGTAATAGGTATTTTGAGTATTCAAGTTAGAGTTAACTTGAAGTTGTCGCAGCAGTTAGAGGCTGGTTGCTACAACGGGATTAGAGTTAATCCTTAGGTTTACAAAGAGTTTTGTAAATGCAGTTTTGGCTCAGTGATTTTAGTGGAAGTTTGGGAAAATCCTACTGAGTAGTAGGTCGTGGTTTTTTCACCTTTTGAGCCAGGTGTTTTCCACGTAAAAATCTCTGTGTTCTTTATTTTATGTACTTTTAATTCCGCAAACAGTAGTAATAAGTACACCTAGAAGAACCAGGTCCTTCCAGAAGCAGTTTAAGCGAAAAATTGAGTACCACACAAATCACCCCCCTCTTGTGTGGTATTGACGTTTAGATCATCAATACTATATTTGAACTGCTTTCCTACTCAAATAATATTTTTTATTTTTTATTTTTTGTTTAATATAAGCAAAATATACCAATTATTAATGAACAACTAAGAAATTTTTTAAGCATACAAATATGTGAGAAAAGAAAGAAAAAGGTTGGTAAGAGCCAATACCACTAATGATTTTGCAGACATAAAGATCTAAAAGTAAAATGTCAAATCGATCGTTTACTCTTTGAAAATAAAATTTATGGTGGATAAATTATAATTATGGTTAGATATTTAAACATGAGATGAACTAATATTAAAAATCTAAATCAACAAAAAAAATAAATTATATTTTATGTTAAAACCAAATAATCAAATCTTTCTATTAATTATTTAGCAAGAAATCCAATTAAATTATTTTTTTAAATCATCATATGAGTAAAATTATTTTTCAAGTTAAAAAAATATCTTAAGGTACATAAACGTATTCCATTAAAAAGAGTGTTAGAGAATAAAAAAAAATTACAAAATAAAAAAGATTAGTATAATATTAAGAAGGCCATACAAGTGTTAGCGGAAGCACAATCAAAGCTAAATCTTGAACACGAATAAGCTTTCAAGACTATATTATAAAAAGTCGACTTTGGTATAGTGGGATTATCCTTTGTAGATGCCTCCAGCGGAATTGAAATAATATTTTTATGCCATGCATTACTTGCAAATATTAGATCAAGAGGCATGATATTGTTAGTAATAAGAACAAGTAGTGTGTCACGACCCTAGTTCGCTGTGACGACCCGACCCGTCGTCACGTGAGTTACCGCTCCGTTTTCCCCATTTTCTGCTTCTTTATGCTTCGTTATCCGTGTCTTGTGTGATCGAGTTGGTTTGGAGAAGTTTTGGTTAGAAATGAGACACTTAGTCTCTTTAAGGAAGGCTTAGTTTGGAAAAGTTAACCGGATGTTGACTTATGTGTTAGAGGGCTCGGATATGATTTCCGGTGATTCGGTTAGCTTCGGGGGATGAATTGTGACTTAGGAGTGTGATCGGAAGTATTTTTGGAGGTCCGGTGTAGAATTAGGCTTGAATTGGCGAAGTTAGTATTCTGGCGAATTCCGGTTGATAGGTGAGATTTTGATCCGAGGGTCGGAATGGAATTTCGAGAGTTGCAGTAGCTCCGTTAGGTGATTTGGGATGTGTGTGCAAAATTTCAGACCATTCGGAGGTGATTTGGTTGGGTTTTTGATCGGATGTGTGTTTCGGGAGTTTTTGAAGAACTTAGGCTTGAATTCGATGAGAAATGATGGTTTTAGTGTTGTTTGAGGTGTTTTAATTATTGGAACAAGTTTGAATGATGTTATAGGAGGTGTTGGAGTTTTTGGTTGAGGTCCCGGAGGCCTCGGGGTGATTTCGGATAGCTAACGGGAAGTTTTGGACTTGAAAGATTCTAAATCCTGCTGCTTCTGGTATTTTCTCTTCTGCGAAAATGGGACCGTAGAAGCGGTCTCGCAGATGCGAGGTAGAGGACCGCAGGTGCGGTTTTGTGAAGGCTCGTCAGGGACCGCAGATGCGGAGTGGGGACCGCATCTGCGGAGTCGCAGATGCGACTGGTTGATCGCAGATGCGGTATTTGAGATTTTAGTGGAATCCGCAAATGCGGAGGAAATACCGCAGAAGCGGTTTCGACTGGGCAGAGGTATTTAAATTTATCTTCGCGAATTTTTGAAGGGTTTCATATTTTTTTTAACTCGGACTTGGAGGATTGTGGGCGATTTGAAGAGGGATTTCAAGGGGTTTTGATAAGGTATGGATTCTTGGACTTAAAACACGATTTTATGGTGTAAATACATGGATTAGAGCTGAAAACTCAAGTAATTAATGGGCAAAAATGGTGGTTTAGGGCTTGAAACTTAAGAGAGCAAAAATTGGGATTTGTGGGGTCATTTAGTCTCCGATTTTGGTAATCTTTATATGTATAGACTCGTGGCGAGATAAGGAACCTGTTGATGTAAAATTTTCTGATTTTCGAGAAGTGGGCCCGGGGCTCGGGTTTTGTTAATTTCGAGATTTTTAATATTTTTCGATTGTTTTCCATTGGGTATTGTTTCATTGACATATTGTGACGTATTCGTTGTGGTTTTGGTCAGATTAGACGCGCGAGGAGGTCGATTTGAATGGCAAGGGCATAGCGAGCTAGGATTTTGGCTGGCTTGAGGTGAGTAATAGATGTAAATGATGTCCCGAGGGTTTGAAACCCCGGATTTGCACATCGTAGTGCTATATTGAGGTGACTTGCACGCCGGATAGCGAGCGTGGGGTAGAGCACCGTTGGGGATTGTGACTTGGTCCGTCCCGATAGATGAATTTACTGCGTATTTGACTGAATATCACTTGTTATCATTATAATTTGAGCTGATTACTATATTTGGGCCTCGTGCCAACTAATTGAATACTTTAGGGATTGCTATTACTGGTTTCTTACCATTTTTACATATAATTGAACTCAGTCCTAGTATTTAATACTGTTTTGCAAACTCAGCCACTTTTTCTCAAACTTGAAACTTAAATAATATTTCTAATAAAGTTTGGGCTGAATATTTATATATTATTGTGCCCGAGGGGCTTATGTGATTCTGGACTGAGTATGGGATCGGGCTGCGCGCCGCAGCGGTATTATATTGATACTGATATGAGGCCGAGGGCCTAATTGACGCCACGAGATGGCTTTATTTTGCGCTTGGGCCGTAAAGGGCCCCTCCCGGAGTCTGCACACCCCCAGTGAGCGCCGTCGACGATAAATAAATGGAGCGGGCTGCACGCCGCAGCGGGTACTAGAGAGTACCGTACTATGTGTTGCATTTCATATCTGACTGTCATTTATTTACCTATCTGTTGCAGTATTTTCCATAATTGTTTTCATTGGTTTACTGACTCTATACTACTTGGTTTAAGTGGCTGCATTTATAGATTACTATGTGCCTATTTAGGATTTCTTATTCTCAGCCTTTATTTATGTTTATTACTCACTGGGTCGGAGTACTCACATTACTCCCTGCACCTTGCGTGCAGATCCAGTGCATCTGAGGCTGAGTGAGGACTTTTTTGCCGAGCAGCTCATATCCGGGAGTATCGAGGTAGTTGCATGACGTCCGCAGTCCTGATCTTCCCTTCTATCTTATTGCTTCATTTCCGCTTTTCTTTAGAACGATATGTAGTAGGTTGATACTCATGTATTAGAGGCTCAGACTTGTGACACCGGATTCTTTGGGCTGTGTAGTAGTATTGATATTTGGGATTTCTGCATGTTTTAACTCTATTTCAGTATTATGACTTAGTAATTTATCCGTGTTAATTAATTCATGAACTGGATAAAAATGGTTAAGGTTATTAATTTGGTTGGGCTTGCCTAGCAGTGTGTTGGGCGCCATCACGACCGGGGTGGGATTGTGACAAGTTGGTATCAGAGCCTAGGTTACTTGGTCTCGCGAGTCATGAGCCGGTTGGTAGAGTCTCGTGGATCGGTACGGAGACGTCTGTACTTATCCTCGGGAGGCTGCAGAACCATTAGGAAAACTTCACATCCTTGAAATTCTTGTCGTGCGGCTTTGTTGAACTGAGAACTAAACTTCTATTATTCTATTCTCTCACAGATAGTGAGGACACGAGCTACCGGACGTGGCGGACGACCACCAACACCACCTACTGAGGCCACTAGAGGCCGTGGACGCGGTCGCGGTCGTGGCAGAGGCAGAGCAGCAGGTGGTGCAGGGACTACAGACACCAGAGGCACCTCCAGCTCAGCAGGTTGCACCAGCTCAGGGCTTCGTGGTTCCAGCTATGCCAGACGATGAGCAGCGTCGTCTCGAGAGGTTCGGTAGGCTCTAGCCTCCGACATTCAGTGGTGCTGAGGGCGAGGATGCCCAGGGTTTTCATGACAGGTGTCAGCGTATGCTCCGTACGGTGGGGATCCTTGAGTCGAGTGGTGTGGCATTTACCACCTTTCTGTTTACCGGGGCTGCTCTTACTTGGTGGGAGGACTTTGAGAGGCGTAGGCCTATCGGTGCAGCACTCCTTTCTTGGCAGCAGTTCTCCGCTCTTTTCCTGGAGAAGTATGTACCTCAGTCCCGCAGAGAGGAGCTGCGTAGGAAGTTTGAGTGGTTGACACAGGGGGATATGACCGTGACTCAGTACGAGATGAGGTTTTCATAGTTGGCCCGTCATGCTATTTGGATGGTTCCGTCAGATCGTGAGAGGATCAGGAGATTTGTGGATGGCCTTAACTACTATCTCCGTATTTTGATGACTAGAGAGAGAGTATTGGGTGCTACTTTTGAGGAGGTGGTGGATATCGCTCGTGAGATCGAGTCAGTTCGCCGTAGAGAGCGAGAGGAGAGGGAGGCCAAGAGGCCTCGTGGATCGGGAAGTTACAGTGGTGCTCCTTCGAGGGGCCAGTTCCAGCACGGTAGAGGTCGTTCTTTTAGGCCTGCTCAGTCGGCCCGTTCAGAGTATCGTGGGGGATCTTCAGGCCGTGGTCATCATGGGCCCCAGCAGGGTCAGTCTTCCCTCAACTCCCTCCCAGCTCAGAGTTCATCTCATGCCCCATCAGCTCAGGGTTCTTCTGCGCCGAGTGCATCTGCTAGTCACTCCGGTGTGAGGGGTTCCCTTCATTCCCCATCTCCAGCACCGGGCAGTTGTTATGAGTGCGGGGAGTTTGGTCCCTCGACTTCGTGGCAGTCAACATCAGCAGAGGGGTCAGCCCTCGACTTCTGCTCCAGTTACTTCACCACCCGCCCAGCTAGCTAGGGGTGGAGATCAGGCAGCCAGGGGTCATCCCAGAGGTGGAGGTCGATCAGGCGGTGGCCAGGCTCGTTTCTATGCTATGCCGGGCAGGACAGATGCCATTGCTTCAGACGCTGTCATTATAGGTATTGTTTCTGTCTGCCATAGAGACGCCTCTGTCGACGCCCCCTTTTTCTAAGGCGAAAGCAGAAGGTTTAATCAAAACTGAATGACCCGAAGGGTTTGATTTTTCAGGAATACATCTAAAAAATAGTTGAATAAGTAAAGATAAGGGAACTGTTAAAACATCGTTTTGAAGAAAGCAGAGATTGGAAAATACAGTAGTTTAATTAGACCAGTATCAAAATAACGTGTTCCTGGGCAGAGGGATAACCCAGTAGTTTGAAAGCTTAATAGAGCAAGAATCGGAAAATTAGTGAGAGTATATAAATACGGAACTGGTTTCCAGGTAGAGAGATTTTCAGTAAAAAGGGAACTTCAGAGAGATAGATAAAAAACAGAGTTGGGAAAGTTTAAAAAGGCTGAGTAGTCTGAAACTGGTAAAACAAGATCAATCAGTTTTTTCTTATTATTAGCCTAAGGCTTGCCTAGGCATCGTATGTATTGCCTATTTGAAAAGGTGAACATGCATATTAGTTCCAGTTTTAAAGAGAAGACGCAGTTTTAGCCCAGACTTGTGTTATTAAATTAAACAAACTGGCGAGGCGTTCAACAATTACAACTCAGATGAAATAAAATCCTAAGTAACATGATATCTAATGCACATTAAGCTCCTAAAGCAGGATCTCTAAATGCAGTAGTAATTTTATGACAGTTGTTTGCCGATTACTAACTGATTACAAAGTGAGTATGACAATCTGAAAGTAACGAGCCTAAAACAGGATATCTAGATGTAAGATGCATGTCCTACACATGGTTTCTAATGAACAAATAGGTAAGTAAAGCCCTATAGACATGTTCTCTACCCATTAATTAAACTAAACATGCATATTCCCACCCAATTTCACAATAGCCCCAATATGTTGTTTACAAGTTATTACAAACCGTGATAGCTGAATTATATAATAAAAAATAAAATAAGAAGTTACTCTATAGGGAGCCTTCAACCAGGCCCAATCTTCCAACCTCACTTCTTTCGAGTTTCACAGCCTTGGCGAAGGTTTGGGTGCGGCAAAGCTCCCTAAGGGCCCATTGGGGTCCTCGGCCAATACCAACACCCAAACACTGCCAAAATGTTGAACAAGTGCAGTGTGGAATTACCAACGTTGTGCATCAGAGTTCAATAGGTACTCAAAGGTACCCAAGGCAATGCTTACACGAAGGGGGTAGAACCTAAACTCTAGGAGTAGTGAGAGTGTGTGATAGAGTTTTTAAAGAAATTGAGTTGAAAAACAGTTTAAAAATGATCCATATAGAACCAGTTTTGAAAGAAAACAATGTGACAATTCTGACAACCTTAGAACCAAAATACCACATATAGTTCAGGGAAGTAAACACAAATAGGGAAAAAATGGGAATGGGGACAAATAGTTCACATGTAGGAACACAGACAACATTTCAGGACACTTAGACAGTCACACCAGGTTTCAACCAAAAGGGCTCAGGATTACATGCTGACAATGTACTGGGGTTAGGGGGGGTAGGGGTGAACATGCATTAAGCAAATCAGTAGGCATGCTGAATTAAGAGAAGGATAGTCATATTAATGAACTAACACAGGGGCATGTTAGTTGCAATAAGAACAGCAGAACCATAAGTAAAAGCATAGAAGAAACAAAATAAAGTGCAGTATGTATAAAAACATATTGTTTTGGAAGCTGTAGATCAGAGGGCATACCAGTCGAGTATGAGATAATATAGAGCAGTAGTGTGCAGGGAAGTGAGCAGTAGTATGCAGACCAAGCAAGTAGCAATGTATAGAGCAGTAGAATAGTAGAGCATCCCCAAAATCACTCAGTCTTGGCTTTCAGCCGACTGAGTAATCAGTAGTCAACTGGGAAAGTGAGAGAGGATGTGTAGAAAACAAGAGAGAACACTGAGTATGCTTATGTATGTAAGAGAGAGTTCAGAACAATGAATTTTTTGTTCGTGTGTCTCTGCCAAAGAGAGGGTAGGGCATTTATAATTTTGAAAATAAGTGGAAAATAAGGTAATACGTATAGATTGATTACAATTATGGAAAGAGTACCTATTAGAATCAATTAAAGACTTGGATTTCCCTTAATTAGGGAGTCATAGCTCAACGGTACAAATTGCATCAAATAAGGAAGATTTTTCGCAAGATTGATTTGTTCTTACAGGAATAGCATGATGCATGTAATAGGGACTAAGTACAAAATAATTACAAGTAAGGAAAGTAAAATAAAAGTATATTGTGCACATAAACAGACAGATTACAGACTGATTTTTGAAAAAATTGGTTCAGGAAGTCACAGACGAGATTGAAAATCACAGGGAATCAGCACCAAGTAAGGAAAGCATCTCACAAACAAGGAAGTGACTCAAATCAGTGGAAAACCTCCAAAGAAAAAATATACAAAAATTAGGGATTCGAAGAGATGCACAGAATCAGCAGAACATTTAGTAAATAGAAAACAATTAGACCTATTTAAACACAATAGGCACAAAACCAAAGAACCCTAAGTAAGAGATCACAGAATCAGTGGAACGTTAGAACAAAATTAAAGCATAGAAATTGGGGAATAACCCAGAAGATCCCACAAACAAGCAGAAATACAAACACAAACATATAGTACTAGAAAAAAATCAGAAGATATAGTGATTTCGAAAGAGGTTCAGAAACCCTAGTTTTAAAAAGAAGAACAAAACGTTGAAAACTTGAGCAATCTTAAAGATCGAGTAGAGAGTAGTGTAAAACACAAAAGAGTAAGTTAAAAATCGTTAAAAAGACAGAGATTTAAGAGGTCTAGGTAGAAATTAGGGTTTCGTAAGAAACTAGTAAGAGGCAAGAAACCTGGCTGTGAAGCTCGTTAATAATGGTGTTCGTAGCACCATCGGACCAAAACCCATCGGAGAATGGCCGGAGACGAACCAGGCAAAGCTTCCGGTGACCATCTTGTGTGGTGGGGCTTCTGGGGTCTCGAAGATAGAGGGAATCAACAAAACAAAGTTTCACGGCGGCTGGTGGTCGAGAAAGGTGTGGCTGGAGGTGGCCGGAGAGGCGGTGGATTCTTCGGAGAAGAAGAGTGAACCAGAAGGTTCTAGAGAGAATGGAGAGCATGAGACCAAGAGAGAGAGAGAGAGAGAAAGAGAGTCTCGTGAAAAATGAGGGGTCGGGGGAGGGTAGTTGGGATTTAATTTAGGAAATAAAATCTGGGCCGTTGATCTCATTTGATCAACGGCTCAGATTAGATCGGAGCTGGACCGGGTAATTGAATTGGGTGTGGGTCGGGTCTAAGTTGAAATTGGGCTGGGAAATTTGGGGGTTAGAATTGAAATCTGAATGGGCCATAATTGTAATGAGATGAGGCTACATGTTAAATAGCCTAGTTCTCCCTTTTTATTTTATAAAAATAGTTAAAATAATTTTAAAAACAAATTAAAAATACTGAACTAATTAATAATGTATAAATATTAATCTAAAAATACTGGAAATGATTTTATAATTATAAAATGCAATTAATTGTAAAATAGGCTATAATTGCAATTATATGCAATTTAGCTTTAAAAATTCCAAACAAATGTGTAAAAAATATGCAAAATTTATTTAAAATATATTTTAGTATAAACATGAGAAATAAAAATGAATTATTCACCAGAATGATAATTTTTGGAATAATTATTGAATTTTGTAGTATTAAAATAGACAATAAATTGGTTTTAAAAAATCTTTTTTTTTTTAAAAAAACTTGGAAAAATACCAGAACACTTGGGTATGCTCATATATGCATATATATGTCATTTTGAAAGTATTTTGAGTATATAAAAAAAATATCTAGGGAAAAATTGGGTATCAACCGCTGCCCCTCTTTACCCGGGAAGGATGAAAGAGTTGTCGGGTAAAGACATGATGGCCAATTTTGACGGAGAGAGCCGATTTGCAAAGAATTTTTGACCGAGCTCTGGTCCCTAAGCTGCCTACATATCCCTGGTCTTATAGGAATCAGGCCATATGTAGTTCAGGATCCATTGACGGAATATGCCGATGGAGATTTGAAAGGCGGACGCGATGTTTATGTTGAGAAAAGCGGTTGAAATCTGATAGGCTGCGGGAACCGGAGCGGGATTGCTCCTGCTGAGATGGCCGTTGCTAGCCAGTGTACCTGCAAGTGAGCTATACAACATATATTGTGCAAAAATTTAAACGTGATGCAAGTTCCCATTGGACCATGAATGCTGTCTTCGGACGGGTAGGATGACGTCCTCAGACCATGACGTCCGGGGCCATGAAGCGTATGATAGAGGATTCACAGGCTATGAAATGATGTTCTCGGGCTATGAGGACGATGCCTCCGAACTATGATGCCTTTGAATAATGATATGCAAAAGACAAAACGGGGTCCTCAGGCCATGGCATGGCGTTCTCGGGCTACGAAAATGGTGCCTCCGAACAATGACGCCTTCGGACGATTTGGCGATCTTTCAGCCCATGAAATGCAGGAGGTGGCGATCTTTCAGCCAATGAAATGCAGAAGGTGGCGATCTTTCAGCCAATGCAAGGCGTAAAATAAAAGGTGGCGATATTTCAGCCAATGCAAGGTTTAATGGTGGCGATGTTTCAGCCGATGCAAGATGGAGACAGAGCTTAGTCTCGAAAGGCAGAAAGGTAGCCTTATGCAATGCAGAGATATGGAGACAGAGCTTAGTCTCGGAAGGCAGGAAAGTAGCCTTATGCAATGCAGGAAGATGCAGGATGGAGACAGTGCTTAGTCTCGGAAGGCAGAAAGGTAGCCTTATGCAAAATGCAAATAATGCAGATGGAGACAACGCTTAGTCTCGGAAGGCAGAAAGGTAGCCTTATGCAAAATGCAGATAATGCAGATGGAGACAATGCTTAGTCTCGGAAGGCAGAATAGTAGCCTTATGCAATGCAGAGAAATGCAGGATGGAGGTAGAGCTTAACCTCGGAAGGCAGAAAGGTAGCCTTATGCAAAATGCGGATAATGCAGATGGAGACAATGCTTAGTCTCGAAAGGCAGAAAAGTAGCCTTAAGCAAAATGCAGGAATGCAGACGGAGACAATGCTTAGTCTAGAAAGGCAGAAAAGTAGCCTTATGCAAAATGCAGGAATTAAAAGGGCGAATAGTAATGAAATCTCTTAGCTGGTAGATGATAGCTGATAGCTGATTGCATCATTGTGGCTGCTGGGGATGTTGTGTACAGATAACAATTGTAAATAGGTGATGATTCTGAGAAGTTGCATTCTTGAGAAAGTATGAGTGCATAAATATATCTAATGATATTGCGAATTGAGTGCCTGCATCCAAAGAAAAATCGTGAGTTTTGTAAAAGGGGGAAGGTTAGTTCGTCTTCCCGTGGCCTTTGCTCGTCCTGCTTGACGTTGTGTATCATTGGGGTAGCGTTGCTAAACACAGCAATTCGGATAATATTCATGCATGATTTAGTAAATGTAACGTAAATACATAATTGAAAATAATAGTTTTCTTTTTAGATGAACCGACGACTGCGACACGGTTCAAGACATTGCAACCTCTCTTGCTCCGGAATTTTGAGGGTCCTCCTCAAAATTCTGCCCCAGTTTACTGGGCTGGTGCTTCCGACGGCTGTGTGCGATGAATGGCTGAAATCAACTTCGGAATTTTGAGGGTCCTCCTCAAAATTCTGCCCCAGTTTCCAATAGCGGGGGAATGAAAATTTTATTGAATTGTGACCGAACCCATAGGGCTGCCTACGTATCCCCTCTTAAACGGGAATCAGGTCAGGCGTAGTTCAAATTACATCATACAGAAATCATAATGATTACACATAATAGCGTTTGACTGCATCTGAATTAATTGGCTTTGGCCAGACTTCTCCATCCATCTCTGCGAGTATGAGGGCCCCTCCTGTTAGGACCCGATGAACATGTACGGGCCTTGCCAGTTAGGAGAGAACTTCCCTTTGGCTTCATCCTGATGCGGAAAAATTTTCTTCAGTACTAGCTGTCCCGGCGTGAATTGTCTCGGTCTGACCCTTTTGTTGAAGGCTCTGGACATCCTGTTCTGATACAATTGACCATGACAAACTGCGTTCAGTCTTTTCCCGTCTATGAGGGCTAACTGCTCATAGCGACTTTTTACCCATTCTGCATCTTCAAGTTCCGCTTCCTGTATAATCCTCAGGGAGGGAATCTCTACTTCGGCTGGGATGACTGCCTCGATACCGTAAACCAACATATAAGGAGTTGCCCCAGTTGATGTGGGACTGTGGTACGATATCCCAATAGAGCAAATGATAGGTTTTCGTGCCACTGCTTGTGTTTTTCTATCATTTTCCTTAGTATTTTCTTGATGGTCTTATTGGCTGCTTCTACAGCTCCATTCATCTGAGGTCTGTAGGCTGTGGAATTCTTGTGCTAAATCTTGAATGTCTCACACATTGCCCTCATCATATCACCATTGAGATTTGAACCATTATCAGTGATGATTGACTCTGGGATGCCGAACCGACAAATGATACGGTCGCGGACAAAATCTGCCACAACTTTCTTGGTTACTGCTTTATATGATGCTGCTTCGACCCATTTGGTGAAATAATCGATTGCCACTAGAATGAACCTGTACCCATTTGATGCAGCAGGCTCAATAGGTCCGATAACATCGATTCCCCAAGCGGCGAATGGCCATGGCGAGCTTGTTACAGTAAGCTCATTTGGAGGAACCTTTATCATATCTGCATGTATCTGACAGCGATGGCATTTGCGAACATACTGGATGTCGTCCGTTTCCATAGTCATCCAAAAATATCCTGCCCGAAGTATCTTTTTTGCTAAGACAAAACCATTCATATGTGGACCGCAGGTTCCTGCATGCACTTCGTCTAATAACTTGGATGCTTCCTTTGCCTCGACACACCTTAGTAATCCCAAATCGGGAGTCCTCATGTACAGGATTCCTCCACTGTGAAAGAAGTTGTTAGACAGCCGCCGAAAGGTACGCTTCTGAGTAGCGTTGTCAAGTTATGGGTATTCTCCTGTTACCAAGTACTCCTTGATGTCATGGAACCATGGTTTCCCATCTGCTTCTTCCTCGACATGAGCACAGTAAGCTGGCTGATCATAAATCTTTACCGGGATGGGATCAATGAAATTCTTATCTGGGTGTTGAACCATAGATGATAAGGTAGCCAATGCGTCGGCAAACTCATTCTGTACTCGGGGGACATGCTGAAATTCCGTTTTTATGAACCTTTTCCTCAACTCCTGTACATGATGCAGGTAGGGGAGTATCTTAGAGTTCTTGGTTTCCCATTCTTCTCGGACCTGATGTATGAGCAAATCTGAATCCCCGATCACTAGCAACTCCTGAATGTTCATGCCAGTGTCCATCTTGAGCCCCAAAATACAGGCTTCATATTCAGCCATATTGTTGGTGTATGGGAACCTGAGTTTGGCGGATACCGGGTAATGCTGGCCGGTTTCCGATACTAAGACTGCTCCTATGCCAACTCCTTTGAAATTTGCGGCTCCGTCAAAAAACATTCTCCATCCGTCATAGGATTCTGCAATATCTTCTCCTATGAAAGATACCTCTTCGTCGGGAAAATACGTCTTTAGAGGCTCGTATTCTCCGTCCACGGGATTCTCGGCGAGATGATCCGCCAAGGCTTGTCCCTTGATTGCCTTCTGAGTCACGTAAACAATGTCGAATTCACTTAGTAGGATTTGCCACTTGGCTAGCTTGCTAGTGGGCATGGGCTTCTGGAAGATATACTTCAGTGGATCCATTCTTGATATGAGATAAGTAGTGTAGGCACAGAAATAATGCCTCAATTTCTGAGCTACCCAAGTCAGAGCACAACAGGTGCGCTCTAATAGAGAATACCAGGCCTCGTACGGGGTGAACTTCTTACTGAGATAGTAGATGGCTTGCTCCTTTCTCCCCGTTTCATCGTGTTGTCCCAGAACACAACCGAATGCTCCATCCAATACTGCAAGGTAGAGCAAATGAGGTCTACCTGGTTCGGGCGGAACCAAGAC